>NW_019170058.1:0-212660 GCF_001792695.1 Aspergillus bombycis
AAAAAAAACCAAATACAGCTAGTTAATCCGAGCCATATATTGCAAAGACACAAAAAACGCGTGAGAGATGATACCGAGATCACTATCACCCCCGTAGTATACCTCATTGATGACACTGACTATCTCCTGCACGGCAAGTTCAAGCGCCAATTGCTGGCCCATGTAGAGCGAGACGATGGCCGTGAAGGGCTTGGTCACGGAGCCATGGACCCAGCCGTGGTCCGTTGCAAGAGCGTCGAGGGTGTTCATTTGCACATCTATTTCAGGTCGAAAGATCTCGCCCGTGTTTGTCACTTAGGTATTTTACGTAGGTGATTCTTATGCTACTTCTTGTTCCATGAAAGGGTGGTATGATGATGCTGGAATGACTGTTATACTGGTCATGATGTCATGTCATGTGATGGTGTCGGGACCCTAATTCGATATTCCCCCGTTTCTGGTTTGTATTTATCTTCGGTTGAATACACTGAAGCGGAAGCTTAGATAGGGTCAGGATATCTGATTGGAGAAATATTGACTAGATATGTCAGTGGTGGTAAACCCCCCCCCCTCCCTTCTTCCATGGTTCATCCATGTCCCCCGATCTATCAAATTAGTATCTCTATTATATACTTACTACCTACTGGAAGTAGAGCACTTGTTAATTCCCCTTCAAGTTTGCCCGCATAACCTCCACCTCCTCTTCTGAAAACCCCAGTACGCCCGTCAAATACCCCTTCACGCCCCCGAGGGACTGCTCGACCGTATCCAAGAACGCAGCCATCGCAAGAGGTCGCACGCTCATCAGCTGTAGCCACCCGGCATTCTCTGGGGTCACAGCGCCGGAGAGGGTGGGAAAGGCGGTCATCAGCATCTTTCGAGCAGGTTCGACTCCGATGCGACTCAGAGCGAAGTCATGGACAATAACGTCGGAGGGCGTATCAGCCAGCAAGAGGATTAAAGCCGCCAGGACGCCGGTACGGTCTCTACCGGCTATGCAGATTCGACCAGATTTGTTAGTAAATGGGCATAGACACATACATATATACATACGTTCGTTCAAGAGAAAGAAACACTAGTAAACAAAAGCCAAGCATCATAGACACATACCAGTGCAATGAAAAAGAAACGGCTCCTGTGGCCGATCCCGAATATGCAAAAACACCTTTCTAAAAATCGGCGTCGAGATCTCTATGATACACGTAAACATGTTCAGAAACCCCGAGACGCCCTGGTCCTCTTCTTTGAAGTCTAGCGGGTTGGTCGGGTCCGGCTCCCGGGTATACGGCTCCCAGACGGTCTCGACGCCCTCGATGACAGGACTAGGCGATTTAGTCCGTTCATCGGGTCTGCGCAGGTCGAAGATGGTGGTTATCCCTACTTCACGGAGAGCTATTTTGCCCTCGTCGGATACTCTGGATAGAGCACCCGAGCGGTAGGCGTACCCCGCGCGTAGGCTGCCGCTGCTGATGTCACGGATGTTGAAGAGTCCTGGAATGGTGATGAAGGGGGATTGCGATGTTATGGCGGTGACTGTTTCGGGGGGGATTTCGATTTGTATGTCGGTTGCGAGGATTTCTTGGAGGTTGTTGTTGTTGTTGTTGGGGGCTTGATTGGGGTTCATTGTTCGGTGTTGGTTTAGGGTTCTTTGATTTTTGGTACCGAGATGGCTGGAGATGTGTTAAGTATATGTGATGGTGGTCGTGAGTTTTGTATAGATTTCAGGGACGGCCAAGGCTATTTATAGGTTTTATCTATGGGGAAGTGCGGGTCTTCTTCATGTATGACTCTGCTTTTATACGAGGTCTGGGCAGGGATGTGCTCATATACATGGCGTGTGTGGACTTAGAGGGTTTAAAGAAAAACATGGATCAAATGAGAGATGAGAGTCTTCAAGACCACAGCAAATTAAAATTAATTAGCATATTTCTTCCTGAAGTACATCTGTACTGTATACCTGCAGTCTGAAAAGTAACACCTCATAACCTCGACAGCCATATTATCTGCGCGGATCCAACCTCTCATAACCCCTGTCCGCCATTCAATAATCGAAATACGCCTCGCGGCTCGTCCTGACTATAGGTAAACGCATTCTGCCAGTAAACACACCGAGCATTGCAAGCTGGGTCACGCACCCCCGTGATATTGTTCATTCCTATACTAACCACCCGACTCTCAGGACCATATATCTCGAGGGGCGGGGCTAATGGAGAAGTCGGCTTTCCCGTTTGAACGAAACTTGTAACGTAGTCTTGCAGGATGAAGGCCACCGTCTCGTTTGTTACCTGGAAGAGAGGACTGTCAACTAGAGGTTTGACGCCTCTAATGTAGAATGAGTAGGGATGGTCCATCCAGTGCATAGCGGGAGGGATAGAGAACACGTAGCTGTAAGTGCTGTTCTTGTATGCGTGATTCAAGTGGTATGAATTGCACTGAAAGCATATGTCCGAGAGGACGGAAGAGACTCGCTCAACCCAGCCGCGGTATCCGTACTTGCCGTCCAGGATTGGTGGGTATAGAACATTGACGATGGTCTCTTTCATATCTTCTGAAAGGTCAAGGAAGTGCTCGTCCATGAGTGCGAGTAGACCCCATTCTTGAAAACTGGATGGAGGCGTGTACATGAGAGCTTCATTCAAGGTATGGCCATTCAGTATCCTCACGCTATGATCGAACTCGCCACGCAGCAGAAGTTTGGCCGGGAGATCGGAAACAAAGACGCCGTCCACCGCCGGGCCATAAGTAAACGTTCCGTAGAGTGAGCTTGACACCTGATAGGCGTTGGCCGCAATAAGTTTTTCGGAAGCTAGCTGGCGTGCCTCCTCGATGGAGCTGACGTTGAGGAGTTCGAGATATCGGCGAAATGTCCGTTCCTGCTTGTCTGTATCATAGTTCGGCTCCCAGGCGGGACTTTGCAGGATGGCCTGTTGGAATAGGGAAGGCCCCTGAAGCCCTTGGTACGCAGTGAGCTGATGAAGTATGGACCCTGATCCGGCCGATACGCCCATGACAGTGACTCGGTTGGCATCACCGCCAAACAGATGAATATTCTGAGTTACCCAGGTCAAGCCGAGTCGTTGGTCATGAAGTGCCGCGTTGGGGGTTCCTTTCCGGGATACTGTGTGACCCGCAAGCCAGCCAAATGCACCGAGCTACGGGGTTGTCGTCAGCGATGAGGTACCTTTTTGTTTTCGCCTATCACGAGTGAGAAACTTACCCTGTAGTTCAGAGCCACATAGATGACTCCATCCTTGTCCTGCTGTCGACTCCGTTGAATGAGACCAGATGGATCAACATCACTCTTATCGCCTAGTACATAACCTCCGCCATAGAAATATACGATAACCGGAGCCAAACTTTCTTTAGGTATCGGGGGTCTGCTCTGAGCTCGGTCAAATACTTTCTGTGGAACCACAACATCAAGGAAAAGACAATCTTCCGAGATTCTGGGGTCCTGGATGAGTGGAACTGGGTAGGAGGAGACATCGAGGGAGGCATTAAACGTTGAGTTTGTGAAGTAGCTTTTCAAAAACTGAGGCATGATATATCTGCTCCATATCGGCGTAGCCTGTGGGCAAATCCTACCCAATGCCCCTGTCTGGACTTCAGCGCGGTTCACCTTTGGCGGCAACGGGGCTCGAAACCGTAGGTTTCCCAGAGGTGGAGCGGCATATCTAATGTTACTGAAGTTGTAGAGTCCAGTGGCCTCCTGGGATAGTGTCAGTCACTAATACACTGGTCTTTATAGTGAACTGTGCCTTACGTTTAGCGAGAATGCTTGATGGAGCTCATAACCTAGATCCACCACAGGCAGGGAAGAGACAGTGGATATATGCCAATACGTTACCAGAAAAAACGTCAGAGCGGAGATAGAAAGATCTATAATCATTGTAGCAAATTGAAGACAGAAATGATTGATAAAGCATCAACACACATATTAATCAGCTAGCGGTATAGGACAGAAATATTGAAGTGGCTCTCATTAACTAGAAAGCAGCTTTCTTATGAAGGACTCACTTACTTGGCCTCCCATAGTAATAAATTGACTAAATCCCGACGGAAGGCCACTTACCCGGTGATAAAGGTTGAATGGTAGCATGTGCCCTAAGAGGCAATTGTATCCTGGTGAAGCTACCTCGCATTGTCCCTAAATTAACAATGATGCAGATCTTGCTTCCGGGATAGACGAGTCAGGTTGCCTTTCGACACACTAAGGGTCTAAAGGGTTCTGTGGGACCTATGAGAGACTTGTCTAGTCTGCAAGCCTCACTGCTTGGCTGGTTAGGTTGTAAACAGCCAGAAAAGAGAAGTCCCATCTTTGAGACGCATGTTCAGCTACCTGTGTCACTGGTAAGGCTAAAGTCACTGGAAGCTCATGCTCTGCTTCTTCAGTAATCGCTCGTGTACCCTATAGTAACCCTCCGAAAACCCACAGGGATGTCGAGGAACTATGATGTCTTTTAGTTTCGACAGGGAATATTGCTCTACCTGCGTTGAACATTGTGGTACCAGAGACAAGTACGAATGTCCTCCGTCGAGAAGGGATAAGCGTAGTGAGAGTATCTCCTCCCACGTGATTAAACTTGGTTATAACAATGGCCGATTAAATGCCAACATCGGACATAGCGTAGTCACTTCTTCTAACTCCACGGGTTAGATCCGAAGTCACACCAATTCAATCCCAGATCATACTATAGATCTTCATTGCCTCATGACATCCAATACACACAGTAGCCAGAACGGCTCGATGTTCTCCATCGGAACACACAGCCTCTTCCTCTCCATAGGCGGGGTCGCTCGTAAAACCGGGGAGCCACTTGTTATCTTTCTCGCAGGCGCAGGAGACGTCGCTTCGTCATACGTCGCGGTCGAAAGGCTCGTGGGCACATTTGCCCCCGTTGTCCTTTATGACCGTTCCGGGCTTGGACGCAGTCAAGATGGGCCTACTAAGCCAACAGCCACGACAGCAGCCGCTGAGCTGCATCAGCTGCTACACAGCGCGAACTTTACCCCTCCTCTCCTCTTAGTGGCTCACTCCTATGGTGGTATTGTTGCGCGCGAGTACCTCCACCTGTATCCGGAGGAGGTGGCCGGAATGGTGCTCGCAGATGCATCGACGGAGAGGCAATCCGAGCTCTTAGACGATCTAGATCTAGATATCAACGCTGTACTGGGTGACCTCAAGTTTAGCCAGGTGACAGGGTTACGTGACAGTGCTCAACTCTCTCGAGACGAGTGGAGGGCTCGTGCAGCAGACATTGCTCGAGGAATCCAGACATCCCAGGCTGAATCTGCCGCTGCAATAGAAGTCTGTAAGACACTAGGAAACAAGAAGCAGTATAAGAACCAAGCACTAGGGGTTAGACCCCTGAGTGTTATACAGTGCCGTGGCTCTCAAGACTACCAACGAATATATGAAAAGGGTGTGGAGGCGGGCAACGGTACTGAAGCGCAGCGGGCGGCCTTTCGCAGATTGCTCGACCGCTGGGACCAATATGATCAGCGTGCGCAGAGTGAGCAACTCCAATTGTCGTCCAATAGTCGTCTTACCTACCTTCCCAACTGCGGCCATCATGTCCATCTTATCCGTCCCGATGTAGTCGCGTCTGAGATCCGATGGGTGAGGGACCACGTCTTGGAGAAAGGGTCCGCACAGCGGCTTTAAGAGTTAAAAGGCTCGCGAAGTGCGTAGAATTTGAGTCAATACGATAGCAAGATATCTGGTAAATTGGAGAAGGTCGATCGCAAGTCTTGTTGTATTGATTGAATGTCGGGTAAAATGACCTACCTGTCTTCCCTCTCTATATATATATATGTATATTGTAGTAATGATCTCCTCCTGCCTTTTCTTTTATCCCAACGCTATTCTTGTGCATTTATTCCCAAATCCTCAATAGGTATATCAGTGCCACCATAGTCTTGACAGATTGCTGGAATTTTCATTCATCGGTTAATTCTTTAATGTGTACTTTTTGTTCCTCGCTTTTGCCCGTCTGGTAAAGCAAAGCGATCATCGTCAACCGGGAGATCGGAAAGTATAAGATGAATTTGATATGACAGAGTCAGAACTATACCCATCTAGACAAGGGGATTTACCATTCTTTCACATGTCATTGTACTCTTCACACTGATTGAGATCATCGCTGAAGGTAAATTAAACCCACCTGGAACACGCTAGAGAGGAATCATAGACCGGACCGGGGACCTGCAGAAACAAACATAGGTCAGCAGCACGCCCTTCCAAGAAACAAGCGAACAGCAAGTTTGTTTGAAAAGGATAGTCCTACTACTAGGAGGAGTAGTTTCAGGGTCCATCCTTTGGCCTCCCGGATCCCACACTCAGCCCTTAATTCCGTTCGTCGGATAGTCGGGCCAGCAGACCTAACGACTCTTACTTACCCCAAGGTAGATACCAAGCTAAGGACTAAGGTACGCGGTGTAGGGCTTCGGAATTGTCCACGAGTAACCCGATCAGGCATATGCTCCGGGCGCAAGTGCCTTGGTCTGTCCACACGATTGGGCCATCGGTTAATGGCATGATTGCGGGTGTGGGTTTACTACTAGTAGTAGTACTGCTAGTAGTAGTAGTGCGATCGCACTTGTGGAGGGTTGCCACCTGTTGTTTCTTTCTTTGCCTTTGAGCTCTTCGGTAAAGTCCCTAGCGTGAAAGAGGGGCTGAGGGGAAGAGAGAGACTCCCGAGCGAGCCCTGTTACGTGGGGATTTCTTACTAGCTTCGGGCTTGACATGACGTATACTAGAGAGGAGAGCCCTTCACTCATGGCGTTCACTCGGGCAGGAGATCGTCCGTAAAATCGTATATGCCGTCGTCATTCATATATTCATATATTCATGTATATATATTATATAGTATATCATAGTACAATAGAGGGTATCATAAAACTAAGCATCAACAACTTCATCCGGGCATCCTTCCCCCGGCGCCTCTAGGCTCTCCCCCAGAAAGAAGTCCAGCTCGCTCGGACCCCCTTGCGAGTGCTCGTTCTCCGCTAGCTGCTCCAACAAACTTAGGAACGGGTCCTTCTCGGACGAGCTTTGGTCTCCCGGCCCCGCTCCCGCCCCCGAGGCGCTACCCTGGGACTGAGCGTCCGGCGTCAAAGCTGCTCCCGGAACGGATGCTTCAAAGGGGAAGGTGGCGTATTGCGGTTGGGACGGCGGTGTTGGTGCGTTGAAGGGTTCCGAGAGGAATGCGGTTGGGGAGGTGTTTACCCCGGATGGAGAGAACCCGAGACCGCCATCTGGCAGGCTCAGGTCAGGGCCAAGCCACGGCGAGGGTGATGGCTGGGGTGCGTTGAAGCTGATCGAGTTGCTTCGACCGGCTTGTGAGGGGAGGGTTGGCGTAGCTGGTGGTATCGCCTGATAAATCGCTCTATTCCCGTCGTGGGCATCCACGCGGTCAAAGCGGGCGCTTGGATTCATCGTCAGATTGAGATCATTAAGCCTTAAGAACAGAGAGAACTCACGGGTCATCTATATCCACTAATCTTACATGTGCTCCTTCAACCGCTAATCCGGGATACCGATCGAAGAAATCCTCCAGATGGAAGACCGGTGCAAACCGCACCGGTCGCGCAGCTAATGTTCGCACCAAATCTGCATGACATGCCGAAATGGTTTGCAGCATTTCCCGCTGATGCTGAACCCCCGAGCAGGAGTGACGCAGCCATATTAGCTGGCTCATCTCACGCGCAAGGAAGTCAGCACTCGATGCGAATACCTCACCCTCGCGGCCGTTGTAGTGTACGCCGTGAATGTGGACAGTGCCAGCGGTGCAGACACAGTAGGCTATCAAGTCCGGCCATTCAATGCGCGGCGCATGGCGCGCCAGCTCAACCAATTCGGCGATGGCATTGGCGTGCGAAAAGCAAAGTGTGGTAGCCTCAATCTGCCATGACTGATGCTGGCCCGTCCCGCGGAGCTCAGCCAGGTCAATAGGAAGAAACGGTCGATATAGTAAGCAATGGACTAGGTGGTATATCAACTTGCTGAGAAGCAGAAGCGTGCTCTCTGGGTGACCAAATAAGGCCTCAATTGAGGCGAATAGGTCCTGCGTGCCGGCCGCCCAGATATCAAGTTCCTGACGGATCTTGGACAAGTTGGAGAGAGCATGCCAAGGAAAATGCGAGTCACCTTTGACACCGCCGGCAGCTAAGTAGCGGTGGGTGACGCCCAAAATTCGAGTGATGTCGACTAAAAGAGTAGCAGCTCCTGGGCCCTTGCGACGGTCAGATGTGAACTGAATGTTAGGACCGACCGGGTTAAACCATTCGCCAGCTTCCGGTCCAGTGGAAGGTAATCGTAACACGATGGAATGATCAGCGATGAGACAGGGCCGTTTAGAGCCACAGGTAAGAAAGCGGTCCATTGTATAAGCCGTCCAAAAGAGACGACGCCTCATCTCGCGTTCTGCACTACGCGACGGGCTTTGAGCGGGCAGTTCCCGATACAGATCCAAAGCCAAGACCATAGCAACAGCATTGCCTATATATGTTAGTTATGGGGCAAGTACACTAGGGTTGGGACACTTACTCAATGCCATGTAGGCCTTTCTGCCATAACCATAAGCGAAAAAGGTCTGTGATAATAGTAGGAGAGTCTGTAGTCCCTCAATGGAAGGATCATCAATGTCCACTAAACGTCGAGCTTGGCGAGCATAGTCTAGACCTTGAGGAGAAGGGTTGAGAACGGTATATCTGCGCTATGTTAGAAAACTTTCGAGAGGACAGACAGACTGTGACGGACCTTATTGTCAGAGCATGGATAGCCATGGACAAACACATGGGCAACTGCCCTCGCTGATGTAGCTGGCGGGTGGCAGCCTCATCCAAGATAGAGTAGGGCTTGCCGTGAAGTCGGGCAAAGTAAACGTCCAGCATCGAGTCAGGTAGCCTGTGGCTCTGAGAAGGTTGCTGAGGCGCTGGAGGTGGAGGGAATGTATGCGATGGAGGCGGAGGGTGAAAGTTCACCTGTGCCGCAAGTTGCTCCATTGACTTAGTCGGGGAGGCCGAGGAGGTGGGCGACAGAGGATGATTGTCATCCTGGAGACGCTTTTCCAAGCCATCGACGCGCTTGAGCAGGGCCTCCAAGACATCTGTTTTCGGGCCACGTTTTTTCGGTACGGCATCTGAAGACGTCCGTTAGTGGATCAGGCATGAAGACGGCATCCTCTGTCTGTTGTGTACCATATATACAAGGGCACTGAAACACCTTGCAAGCCTCACAACTTGGGCGCAACCGGTTGCATTTGATCTAATAAAAATTTAGGATTGGCTGTTCGTGACGAGCGGCAGGAGGTTTCTTTATTACCTTCCTCTTCCGACATGACTTGCAGTTCATCGACTCTCGCGGTTCGGCATTGACTCGGCGGGGAGTTAGCCGGTCGATGCTGACCTGAGGTCGGGACATGGCCACATTACATGACATATGCCTGTTTGCGCGGATGGACGGGTGGATAGACGGGAGACACGAGCGCGAGATATAGAGGGAGGAGTATAAACAAGATTCCTGACAAGCATTGAGAAGCAAAGGGTTTAAAAGGAAAAGAAGAGGAGATTAAGAGTGAGAGAATGACCCCAGATTTAAACGCAGTGGAAAAACGTGGAGAACACGGGTGGGACTACACTGGATGAGGGCTAGCGTGACGGAGATACAGCCGATGCGGGGATGGTCGCTTACAGGCTTTACCAGAATTACCAAAACCGAAACCTTTTCCCATAGTTGACTTGCGTCTTGAATATTTTACACTTCGAGTCTAATTACCATGGCGTTTAACAAGCAAAACCTTCACATCCTTTTGACTTAAGTAGTGGTGCAACCTTAGTGATCTGCAAGATTCGGTTAAATACCTTTTATCCTCGACGGGATTTTCCCCTGTCCATCACGGACTGCGTCCGGTCGGCAATAACATGATATGCATCCGCACCTCTTCACGTTCATCGTCCCCTTCCAAATGTACAGTAGATTACCTGACCAGGATGCGTTTGTCGCACCATCGCGTCTCCTAGTCCCAATGTAGTATCATCTCAGAGCGTCCCATACGAAAACTGTACGGCTCCGTCCCTCCGTTAATTTAATTAAATCATCAGAATGTCATGTTATGTTCTGCAAGAATCCTCCCCCCCCCCCAATTGAATTCAACTTACTCCAACCAGCCTGGTTGCAATGTATTGGTTCTGGCCTTCCCTCCTTTAACCCCCTCCTCCCTCCGTGAAACCGGTTTGCTTCACTTAAGTCCGATTCATCTATCAGTACTCCAATATATATACATCAAATCAAAATACTCGACCTGACGCCATTCGCACAAAATCAAACGGCACATTCTGACCCACCAGCAGTCGCAGTGTCTCCACAGTTGTCCATGCATTCACATCTTCAATCCCATAAGCTGTCCACCCCGCACGCACAGCGACTCCGACGGGATCCCCCGTACGTTCACCTCGAGTCAAGTCGAGGTATACTTTCCCCCGTGTAGATGGTGGCGAGGCTTGACCACTCGTTCGGTAGTGTCGCAACAGCGGCTGGACCAACAACGACTTCTCTGGAGGCAGCGCGGATACAATCACAAACGGCTGCTCAACCAGTTTCACGGACTGGATCGACGTGAACGGCTCTAATCCGTCGGCCAGCGGCCCGCTCGCCCGGAACCCCACCGTGTAGATCGCTCCAACACCCAAGCTGCGCAGTGCAAAGATGGCCGCTGATGCCTCGCTCTCACTGCCTGAGAGAATAATCGCCGCTCGGCCACGATATGCCGACGGGACATAGTCTCGGGTTAACGTTGCCCGAATCCCCTTCCATGTCGCATTCTCACCAACCAACTGAGCATTCGGTGCAGCGCTTTTTGCTGCCACAATCGTATCGACTAATCCAATTGCGCGGGCAGCGTCACTAACGGCTGGAATGCATGTGGTGCTGCTCGATATAGGCGGATGTACTGACGCTCCGCCAAAGGAGGGCTGGGTGATCACGCGTTCGATGGAACCCATGGGTCCACGGTCAATTGAAGTCAGCGTATGCGGCAGGCTCAGTTCGTTAAAGCATTTTTCCATAAACATCGACTGCGGCGTTGAGCGGAATGATCCAATGGCGTACAGATCGCGCTTGGGTAGCTGTCCCATGATATGGAGCGCCTCGTTAATCTCCGCCGCCGTTAGTTGCCCCGGCGCTGCAATCATCGGCAATAACGGATGCGTGATGGGTGAGAATACAGTGTTGAGCGCCCGCGAGAGCTGACCCATCTGTCCCATGTTGACAGCCGACAGGAGGGGGTACGACCCATGGGCCCTCTTGATCGTCGACCGAAAATACTCGAGTTCGTAATTGGCCTCAACGGTATTGACCATAGCAATCATCTTCACAATATCCGCGTATTTGGCGCTTTCTGCGAAGATCCGCGGCGCCTCGGGAGATGTCCATTTCCACGTTCCTGAGAAATCATGAAATGCTGACATGATGATGCTATTTCCTTTGACTTCCGCTAACTGTCTCCGGATATCCTCCGGAAGCCACAGCTCGACATCTATATACTCGACACCCCACTGGATTGCCCGGCGAAGGTACCTATAAAATAGTCCTGGATCATCCATGGGGAACTTACCATTCTCCTTGGTGCATCGCGTGGTGAAGATGATCGGCAGCTCTGTATGCTGCCGAAGCAACATCAACTGCTGGCCAACGTACCGCAGGCTGGGTACCCGGTTGGAGATACCCACAGGTGAGGGCTCAACCAATAGATCTACACGGATCTCGACCGCATCTGAACCTACCGACAAGATGTCGAGATTGGGCAGTGCCGCATGGACGTCCGGAAAGGTTGTGGAGATGAAATTCGTTCGGTTTTTGGTCTTCAGGTCTTGATGTGGTCTGGTTTGACCCAGAATCAAAGACAAAAACCGGGTCAGGTCGCGGCGAAAGAAAGGACTCCGAAGGGAATACAGAAACTCATAGTCGCAGCGGTCGGTAAGTGATTCGTCTGGAAAGGAACCATCATCCACACAGTGCGTGTTGATTAAGATGCCGGCAGGCTTCTCGCACCCTTCCAGAGCACGACCCAGATGGTCAGCCAATATCCCAGTCACGACAGCATGACTGCCCCGCCCGAGTGTGGACAGAGATGATTCCGTGGTCCATGGCTTGCCCAGGATCTCAGCGACAACTTGGACGATAGTGTCCTGATTGAGACCATATACAATGGCGACGGCACGAGAGGGCTCTGGGGGCAGGTTTTGGGCAAAAGAAGTGATAGCAAAGGGAGAAGGCCCTTTGATTGCGGTAATAGGGGAAGGGGTTTCAGGTAAGAGTGTCATAGCCACGGGCTTATGAATGGCTGTCTGCATCATCTCATTGCATGGGCAGTACTCTGCACCTTCATACTGTATCCGAAAGATGCCGAATCTCTAGGGTAGAAGAAAGGAGATGAGCGGCTAATCCCACCGTAGCGCCAAATCTGGTACTTGAAATCAAAACAATAATATAGACAACCGACAAGACACTGAGATCAAGAATGAGACCCTCAAAGAAGCATTGACGTTCACACGTAGGCGAGTGGTACTTTAAACCCTAGCCAGACAATAGAAGGGAGAGTGGGCTTTATCAGGGCAGATGGGATGGAGGAGATAAGCGACTAGTGTGCAATACCCGAGATGTCAATAGGTAAGGGTCAACGCTACTAAATCGAATCACAACTCGCCCAATAAGTACGAGCAATCGAGTTGGTTGAGGATTCTTGGACCGGGGCGCTATAAAAAAGGACAAAAGGAGAGGCCACAATCACATTTGCCAATACAACGTGAGTAAGACGATAGGACCAGGGTCGTGAATGAATGAAGTTGGTAAGGTGCTCTGCTTCCGACGGCTAAATTTCCCCGGAATTTCAGCTCCGCACTACGGGGAGCGGAGTCGATTTCTCCGCCAATCAGACCGGTCTGTTGCCCATGGCCGACATCCATCTGTAACCTTAGGCAGCCTTTGTATGGACAGTACACAACCTCAGTACCAAGGAGTATCAGAGGTAGGCGTCATCCACTCGAGAGGTTTCTATGCCGGCGAAAAATTACTGTGGGCGGACTATCGTCCGGGGCCCTTAGATCACATCTCAGCAATTTCTAGTCTGTCTGGGAATTTCATGTCCTTTCTTGGTGCGACCCAAACTTGCGACTTCACCTTCATTGCGTACGGGGCAGATACTACCAGAAGATCCAGTGATCCACAACCTAAAGAGCTATGATACGAGGAAAAAGCCTTGCATGGTGTTATCTGTACCGTCTCTCGTTGGCCCGCCGATATCCACCAACATCATTCCCTGGCCGAAGGACATTCTTGGGTGGTATCACGCATGGGCAAATGAGGGCCTATTTGTCCGCCAGCCACTCGAGAACGATAAGCTATACAAGCTACACATCCTACTCATACATATTATCGTCTACCTCTGTACTTTGTTTGTATTGTCTCGGAAGCAGGCCATGATTAATTGAGTAGGGAAATATGAACAGGACGTGAGCCACCAATATGTCAAGAGAAATCGAATACATAAAACAATAGGATCAACCAATTGAAAGGGGTATTGAAAGCAACACAAGAAGTACCAAAACAAGGCAAGTTAGAATAGGCGGGAAAGCACGATCATGTGCAGATCCTCCAAAGATTGCGAATATTAAATGGCTGGATCAGCACAAAAGGTGTATGTGCGCATTTGCATACACAGATGAATGTATGCAATGTATGTACCTCCACAACTCAAAACCGGAGTCAGTGGTATGCCATGGTCATAATCATTACGGAGAGACGGTAATGCGTAGGATATTCTGTATGTCCGGTGCACCTCTTTGCTCTCTTGAGATGCAAATGCAAGGATACCTTCAACTCATCGTTCTGCGTAGTAAATAAGTCGCCACGCCCATTTTCTCAGGGTGCTGGTATGCGGCGGCAGTCATGTAGCGCGTGAGCCAAAGAAGCACACGCTACCGGTGCCCAAGGACGTCATGGACAAAAGTTTCGAGTCCACAAAAGCAGGTATTTGTGGGTATGACCTTCATGGATTTCTGCAGCACATATCCACATGACGCTCCGCATCTGCACTTTGCGAGATGCGACCCGAGGATACGTGGCATGCGTACAACACGGGATATGCCATATCCAATAGTAACTAGAGATATGCACTCCACCAGCCATGTTTCACCTTTATGGGGGTGAAATGGCCAGCCCGTTCATGAGCTTAGGCAGTGGCTTTCTACGAGCATTGTTTGCCGTCTTCGATACCCGAGGGGCTCCGTGGATCATGCGGGGCTCTTTCATCAGGCTGTTATCGAGTTTTGCTGGTGCTGTAGAGTAGGTGTCAGCGTGGGAAAAGTGGCAGATTGCGTAACAGAGACGACGAACCTCTAGTGACGACACGGGTATAATCCCCCGAAAGACCTTGTTGGCCCCTGCTACCTGGACCGAAGGAACTAGCACTGGCAGTTACCCAAAGATGATTCGACGTATCCGAAAGGAAATCCGTCTGCATCCGGCTGGAGAAAAAAGAAGTCCGTCCACGATTACGTTTGGATAAGACAATCTCATCAAAAAGCGCCATTCTTGGGTCCTTGGACTTGGGATTGACCCTTTCTCTTTCACTGATGAATTCATTGAAGCCTGATAGAATGTTATTGACAAGGACCCTGGAGACAGTAGGTTGGTTTTAAAAATCATGGCTTACTTTGTGTTTGCTGCAGGACGGCAGCATATTCAGCGTGCTCGCCTGGCAAGCTTTTCAGGAACGCTTCCATGTTGAAATTATAGGTCAGGCCCGCTTTCTTCTTATCACCGGAAGCAGGTTGTAAGAACTTCTTGTAGGTATAGAGCAAGCTAGCGAAACACCTAACGAATGCGGCGCGAATCTGTTCTGGATGGAATGCAGCGGGACACACAAGACAGATCTGCAAGGCGCAGCGGTTGTGGACAAGGGTCTTGCAGGCATTACACTTGTACATGGCTTCATCAGCCCTTTCATCACAGATTGCACAGATAGACTTGTCGTCGCATGGCAGCACTTGCAAGCAATGCCCCTCCACCCAACAGGTGCCTTCGGAGTTGTGAATTGGTTGCGAGGAAGGCTGGGGAACAATGGTGGACGCAGCAACAGTCGATTGGGCATAGACAGAGGGCGCGTAAGTTGACCCAGAATTATATTCCGTATTCAGGGTTGTCACGGATAAATTCGAGGCGTGGCCTAGGAAAGGAGCACTTGGCCGTCTTGGAACACCTCCTCTTAATTCCACACCGAACGATGAACTTCTTCGCGATGCAGCATCGAAATGACCTGAGCGTTTCTCGCGCAAAGATGCCTGAAGAGCCATCCCCGAATCAGTCCGTGAGGAAACCGGGAAATGGCCTGAAGTGGGAGAACTGTCCCTAGGTGAAGGAGGCGATCCGGTCTTCGACGATCCAGTTCCCGGCCGGTCAGAACCCTTAGACGAATATCCCCTAGACGGAACCTGCTCGTAGCGAGCATGCAGATAAGCATTGAATACGAGAGGCGCATACGTCCCCGGCATCGAGGCCTGGCCGAATGCGCTCGAGTTAAGACTGACGTATTTGGCTAACTGAGTCGACTGCGCTTTGGAGTGGAAAATAGAGGAATTCTCCGACATAAACGCATCGAACGGGAAGGTCTCCACTGCATATGCTGGCGGACCAGTTGGGACACCGCACCGACTGTGGTGGGGGGCGGCCAGTTGAAGCAGCGAATGCAGCTTCCTCCGCTGGTGACGCGGCAGGGGCGTTGGCCGAACTGTACTCTCAATGAGGTCTGCGTCAAGATCCACCAAGACGAAGTCATCCGATGGCAGCTCAACTTTCTCATACCTCCGCTCGATACCTACAATGTAAGGACAAGGAGCTTCGAGAGCTTGGATCAAACGTGCAGGCAAAACAGGAATGAGTACTCCAGTCCACTGGAATGGGAACAACAAATCAACCAGTGCCCTAGTAGCCAAGTAAAGCATCGAAGTATGGGACGACAGGAATATTATACGCGATTCGGTCAGTGCATACTCGAAAAGAATAATGATGTTCGGCAGCGACAAAGTTCGGAATAGTGCATAGAGATCGGTATTTCGGGAGCCCGGCAGTTCGTTGGTAGCTTCCTTTCGCGCAAATAGGCGCAACTCCCGGACCGAAAGCTCTACTTGTGTCTTGGACGAATTGGGGCTAAATGCCTCAGTGCATAGGTTCATCACATATCGTTCCAAGGGTTGCCACATCCCCATCCGCGGAGAGCTTGGAGGGATGCGCTGAATGCTTCCCTCGGTCATGGGCACAACTACTGCTTTCAGCCACTCTTTCCAGAAACTTGTCATGCTTTCTTCCCGCCCAAGAATCCCGTAAGCGCGGGGGATCCAGAATCCCGTGTCGCCGTCAGTCAGGCCTTCAATTTTCGATGCTGCGCCGTGCCGGACTGGGCGTAAAAGATCGGTCATTAAACCGATTTTCTCTTCAACCGCACTGATTTCATCCTCCAGTTGTTCTCTTTGTTCCGACCCTGAAGGCACCGTCGGGAGTTGGGCTAGAAGTCTCGAGAGTTTGGCCCGTTCACTCGCTAGCCTTTCACCGAGACTGGCCGCTAGCTCTCGCTCTTCGTCTGTCATATTGTCTTTTCGCCATTCCTCACAGCGTTTTTCCAACTCCTCCGCAGCTCGCGGATTCAGTGGAATCCATATGATAAGACAGATGGCGTGCAGTCGTGAGCCATTGTCAGTTGTCATGACAAACCCGTGCCAGGTAGAGCGCGGTCTCTGGTCTGAAGAAACAATATGGATATCGTTCGGAAAGGCAAACATCGGGACATAGTCCGGGAAGTTGCCCCGCTGCTTCAGCTCGTCAGACATTCCTTTGGTTGGATACCGATCGAGGAGAACGGGCTCAAAACGGCGTTTCAGGGGATGCATGGTAGGGGAGATCTCCAACGGTTGCGGTGCCGGAATAACTGAGTTGTAATTACTGAGTCGTCGCGAGGTCCGAATAGAAGCTGTTTGAGATTGTGGTTAGCAAACTCGATGCTCTCAGTTCTTGTAATGTCGCAAACCCACCTTGACGAGCAACTGACGGCTGCCGTTTCATACTGTTCATGTCTCTGAATGCCATATGACGCCGCACACTACCAATACCTGATCTAAGCAAGCTAGATGGCTGAGAGGGGGTCTCCTCAGAGACAATCTTCTGTGTACGTAACCTGGACCTGGGGCGCGACGTGGGAGTGATAGCTCCAGCACTGAGACTCAGATCCGACAGGAACGACTCCCGCTCGTTCGCAAACTTAAACAGGGCCTTGTCAAAGTCGAAATCTTCTAGGAACGACGACCCTCTGGGCGATTGATTACCCTTAATGGTCAGACTGCTCCGGTTGCTGCTGGTACCATTCCCGCTGGACTCACTGGAGTCTCCCGAGCGCATTGAGAAACGCTGGAAGGAATTGCGACCTCCAGCCATGGAATTGGGCCGAGAGAGAGAGTCCAAACGGGGGTCGTGTGCCTCCTCCGCGTCCGCATCTTCCTCGATAGTGTCCGCAAGAGCGGGGCCAGGGGAGGTGGCACTATTTGCTCTGTATTCGTCACCCAGTCTTTGAAAAGTCTCTAAGATTTCTGTGCCATCAACACCGGCGATCCAGAAGTAGTCTGCGAGCGGGGTGGTAGACACCTCGGGGGTGGAGGAGGATGAGGAGAACGGCATCTCGTCGAATCGTCGGTAGTCAATCGCGGGGTTGTAATCATCAATCGTCTCAATTCGTGGACTTCGTTACAACATCGAGTGAATCCAACCCTTGACGCTACGAATTCTCCACCAGCATCAACGGGGGTGGTGTGTGTGAAATTCAGCGATCAGAGGTTTCGGAATAGATAGATTGGTAACGACAGTAGGAACGAGAACACATAAGTCTAGAATCGCGACGCTGTCGCAAGGTCGGAAAGAGTTGCTGAGGAAATTCCGAGATGGCAGGAATGGATGAGAGAAGGGAGCAGAAATGAGGCTTTTGTGTTGTTGCGTAGGAAAATTTGTCTGGGGGTTGGATTTCTTAGTGCCACTTGCATTCACAAGAAAAGGAGTAAATGATGGACGGGATTGGATGAGGGGGAAAACAAGAAAAGAAAACGGAATTGGATATGACAATGGAATCTTGGAAAATAGGATTAAGGATAGAGCTTTTTTTTTTAGCTCTTGAACTTCTCTTTTTCTTTCTTTCTGTTCCTGCGTTTTTTCTTTTTTCCTTTTTACTTTTTTCTTTTTATTTTTTTTTTTCGAGAAAAGAAAAAGAACGTCCGATGCAGTGACGGATGGTTGCGTAGACAAGAACTACTAAGTAGTCAATTAGTAGAAGGGGGAAAAGAGAAACGGCGCCAAAAAGTAGTCCGTCTCTTTCTCTTTCCCACTTTCTGTCTCCTCCGCTCCGCACACGCACAACCGATAAACTGTCAGTGCACCACAACTTTCGCACTTGTGCCTGTCTCTTCCTCCCTGCCAGCTAGTTAACTATTACCATTACTATTACAGCCTAAGATATTTAGGGCCAACTGCCAGTAGCTGTAGGTACCCACTTACGGATGCATGTTATACATAGCAAACACAGACACAAAAGGGTAAAAAAAAAATTGATAATAAACATAATTAAAGTAAAATAATCGAATAAATTAGACAAAATGAAAATTACAAGATCATAAACCAGAAAGGTTGGGACGGAGGCTGTTTAATTTGGCCCATATTTTATTAGGGATAAATTAGGTTATTTACATTCCATAACCAAACCTCTTCAAACCGAAAAAAAGAAAAAGAAAAAGAAGAGAAGAGAAACGTAAACAAAAAGAAAAAAAAAACCCCAAAGGGTCAGGCAAGGGAAACAATAAACGTGCAGATACTCCGTACATCTATCAGCTTAAGCCACTCAATAGGGATTCCTGGTCTCCATCCATGCAGGATATATAGCCATCAATCTCCAATGAGGTTCAAACTACTGCAAGTGTACCTCCAGACGCCTAAACTTTGATACATCCCCCATCCCCATCCAACCACCAAACCCTCTCTCCCACTTTCAACCCGCACATACACACACCGCCAGCTCTGACTCTTGGGGGAATGACTAATTTCAATAATAACACCTAACTAACTAAAAAAAAAAAATTTCCCCGACGTCAGGGTGTATTACCCAGACCAGTCGTATAATTTTAGGAAATCCAGGGGACAGGAGAAATATCAATCCTTGGGACCGGTGGAGCCCAGACGTGCACAATTGCTTGGCCTGCCATGGTTCGATTTCCCATTTGTTCCTGCTGGCTAGGTTGCTGCGAAAGAACTACCGTTCAAGAGAACCATGGAAACGCAGCATTACGACTCCCTACTGTGCATGTACCTGGTACTAAAGGGCCGGATGTGTTTCTGTACCTCCCGTCCTTCCGAAAACTCTGAGAAGATGTGCGGAACTGGCCCCGAATTCAGTGTCAGGGTGTGTAACTCGACTTTACTGGGAGGGCCGAAAATAACAATGAACCACAATAGGTCGCTTAACTATTTTTTATAATGCCAATACTGACACTAAGATAGATACCGCTCTTAGGGTTTTTTATGTCTTGGATCGCCCTAGATATTTTCCCGATCGGCCTACATTTCACCGACTCCGTGATTGGAACTATACTCCAGGAGTAAGGTGGTATTTCCACCCCGAGACTCTCTGTACACTAACTGCGTAGTCTCTTTCTGAAGAGGGGCCGTTACTATAAACAAGTTCATCCGCCCTAGCCTACCGAAACTGAGAATTTAGCATAGCGGAGTCTCCATGGTCTGGAGATGACTTGCCTCTCACCATGATTGGCCGGAATTCCCCTTGAGGAGAGTCTTCCATGGAGCCAAAAGGTAGACAGACACTGGGGACTCCATCGCCAACCATCCAATGGAGTTACCGAAAGAGGGCATCTATGTAGGGGCGGGTTCTACCGAGGTTGAAAGCTAATCATGGTACTCCGTACTACTGTATCATATCTGTACATACAGTATGTTGTCCACTGGAGGTAGGAAAAGGATCAGGAGGACATAAACTTGGCTATATCACCTGTAGTCAAGGTGCTATTATTATCCCCGCGGTATCTTACCACCCAAATTGTGGATTACTATTATTCATGATCATGAAATCTTTACAAACTGGAAGTCTTGGCTGGTAGACAATGATCACTATCAGGGTCCCAGTGAGAAAAAGGAGGAGGTGGTGTATCTTCTAGATATGGACAGAGCTGTGGTGTGATCGTTGCTCTATCTACAGAGTCCACTGTGCAGAACCCTCTACTAGTATTATCTGTATCAATGTTGCCAATAATACTTACAGTACGGAGTAGTTAGGAACGTTTGATCCAGGGCTGTGCCGATCGCCAGTGGATGGATCTCAATGATACTTAGGGAGAGTCATCCAAATTTCATCCATGGACAGAGAATGATGATCGGTGAGAAATCCAAACAAAGAAAGGAATGGTTCACCAGGTATAATTGACAGTTCACTGCATTAAGAGTCAGGGATCAAGATAACCAGAGAGAATGGAATCTTCCAGTCACTGAGGCAACATGCAACCAAGAGTTTCTCTCTCCGAATCCAACCGTCCATGCATGTACAGAAGGAGATAAACATTACTGTTGTTGAACCATGAGATGTACTTTAGGCGGTTTCATCATGACTCACAGCGTATTAAGTACCATGTAGATCTAACCCAAGCTGGATCTCCCTGCGCAAACTTGGGAATGACCATCTACCCAGTATTCAACCAGAAGAGGTCTTTGGCCATGAGACTCCACAGACGGAGGGACAGATCTGAAGTTACAGGACCTTGTTCCTTACATGACGCTACTCCCCTACCGGCCTGGTCGACCTGCATTGGCCTGCATCATACTCCGTACATGGCCATCGACATCTTTGGTTCGTCCTCTGAGGAAGAGCGGCCTCATTGTGAACCGCCACTGGTAAGAAGCCTAGTCTTGTCGCGCGACTAGTACCCCCCGCTAGTATATAGTACTTGCTGTCATACAGAAAGTGCCTTGCAGCCTTCACTCCATACAGGCAAGTAGGGTGGACTTTTGACTCCGTTGGCTGGTTATGCGCGGTGGAAACGTGCATCCACTGACAGCTGAAAAAGGGGGTGGTTGGTGCCTGAGGCGGGTACACTATCTCCTCTTTTGGGGAAGCGGTATTGTCGAATTGCTCATAAATACCGTACTGTATGGTATGTCTTCCTCCTACTAGTACTATCTCCACGCCTCTTGGTAGAAGCATTAGATTTGTCCCAGGAATTGCCCGAGCCATAGATATCCAGGAATAGCTTCTTCCTGAACCATGCCACCGTTCACTTCCTTAAAGTCATCGGCTTCAGGTGGGATTTAATAACCACGGTACTGATGATACGATCCATACACCTTGGCACCTTTTTATAGAAAAATGAAAATGCAAAAATATCCGGCAAGGGGTTCTAGACTGCTGACAGAGCCAAAATACCGGTTTCATGATGGATGTTGCGGTCAAAAAGAGACCAATGAGAGTTTGCAAAGGTTGTTGTCTCTCGGCTTCTAGACGTTGTCTGAGTTTACCTTATCGTCAGATAGTTACTTTCCCACCGTCCAAAGTTCTAGCAAAGCTTAGTCAAACCCACGTCACAGGGCCTCGACAATCCATCTCATTATATCATAGATAAGTACATAGTAGGTAGTATACACATCGGATATCCAAATTCGGACAAGGCTGGGGACTTCCCTTGCCATCAAACTCGGCCGTACTTTTGGCTGCTCACGGCTAAGCCAACTAGTTCCAGCCTCCTGTTTGTGCGTGTAACTTAACTACCGCAAAGGAATTCAAATGTGGCTGCGCCTAGATCGGTTGCATCTGTGGCACATCTGGAGCTTGGCTATTCGCCCTGGAACAATCCAGAGCTTATCTCGCTAATTGGTCATCTACCCATGCTTCGAGCAAACTTTCCTGAAGATTGACGATTCCCTAGAGCTTGTGATGATGCGCGTATGGGTTACACCGAAGGATATCCAGGTTAAGCTTCGTAAATATTATGTCCGTCTTCGCGTCAATAAGTTTCCGGTCGTCAAGAACCCTTTATCCCCCATAGTTCCCCTCCACTCGATAGACAATTGTCCTAGAACTGCCCGTCCGTCATGTTTTAGATCTTTCTGTAGGGCATCTAGCCCTTCCTGCTGTCCTTCTTCTTGCTCAACGAGGAACGCAACCTGGAGGACGTCACGTGGGTTTAATGTCGGCGGTTGCGAATCGGACTGATCCGGCCTCTCAAGATCCCAATTCAAGGAGGTTGCTTTGAACGGAGGTTTAGGGTTCAGTTTCGTTTGCTATCGAAAGAATTAGAGCCCCCGGCATCAAAATAAAAGAAAAGCTTTTTGTTTTTTTACCTTCACCACCACGGCTCCATCACCCACATTCTCTAACTGTGCTTCGAGGGCAAAGCGGAGCAGCCGAGTCTTTCCGTAAGGCCCTAGGGACTTGTTTTCGACCTCTAATGGGGATAATTCGGATGATTTTGTCCGAACACTAAGACAAGGCTGTGCAACGAACTGATAGAGTTTGCGAAAAGTTCTCACTCGCCCACTGGCCGCTTGCGAGTCTGATCCAATCAGCGTTTCCGTGTAGCTAACACTGACCGCCAAGATATGATTCCCTTCTTCCTTGAGATCAAATCGTACGATCTTCTGTAATGATTGCCCTTTTTGTAGGCCATCTCTCGCGGGTGCGTCGTCTGCTGGCTCTAGCTCTAGAGATGCTACTTGGGATGGAGTTTGCATCTCCGCAACGATACGGACTGACGTGATAACGCGCGAGATCTCATCTTCTGCGAGCTCATTGTTCGCACTAAGAGTGCAAGCAAATGTTTCTCCAACATAAGCAGACCCGAATGCAGGAGGTAATGTAAGCTTTGGCTCTTTGTTAGCAGATACTCGTAATTCTTTCATCAAAGCTGGAAACATCTCATTGCTGTCGTACATTAGGGGCGAGAATAAACTGTGTGTCCACACTATCGGAAGGATAACTCAAAGATGCTTTGTTGGAGATCTTCGTGTTTGCTTCCGGAAGTGGGTATTGGTAGGACAGAGAAGGCCGCGATAGCCTTTTAAAGTCAGATCGGCAGTTAACATCCATAGGAACGCATATTGCTTACCGCAAAACTACGCATATTGTCAGTTAGGGTGCTGCCTATGATGGCTACTAGCAGTGCGTACCTTTTAAGGAGACTGAATGAGGCTCTTTGGAGGCCTCAGCACCTGAATGGGCGCGTGGACGTGCCATTGCCATAAGATGGTGAGCTACTTATGATTATGCACCTGACGGGAGTATTTCAGTGTTGTCAAAAGTAGTTTATTGAATGTTGTCCCTCTATCGTTATCAGGATGACATGTGACAGACAAACATACCAAACATGCCAAACACAACAAACCTCCGCATATGATCAGTGGATCAGTGAAGGAAGCGATAACAAAGAAAATTGCTTTTCTGATTTTAACCTTCCTTTTGTACCCTTGAATTGCTCTCCACTTGTCTCTCTATCTTGTAAATGACGTGTCTGTATCAGTACTGCAAGAGGTGCATCCACTGCAAAATCAATCAATTCCTTTGTTTGGATACCGTGGGAATATGTCAGCCTCCTGAATAGAAAAGCTTATCGTTATCGCTATCGCTATCATTGTAGGACCACCACAGCGACAACTCGTTTGTGCCAACAATATTCGACACTCGGATCTATCATCTTTAGTACTGTGTATAGCCTAGTTATTCAAACAGAATGGTTACTACAAGGACAACATCCTCCAGACAGCAGATCACTACTGCCTCATCGCCTGCAGACCATACTCGAATTCCACACACGGGCCGTACATCTGCGTCAAAACGAAAGCGAAACGCTGACGAAAAGGCCAGTGTCGCATCCACATATGCGAAACGTACCCGTAGAAATGGGGACGATCATCCAGTGATTCCTACCGACCCGAAGGATGTGATCGATTTGACTGGCGACTCGCCTGTTGCTAGACCACAAAAGAGGACTCCAAGCGCAAAGACGAAGCAATCAGCAGGCGAGGGGATACCTGAACGTCGAGCTCGAGTATTTCGCAGTAAGCCACCACAAACATTCTTACAGCGATTGAACCGTGCAACAACTCAGAGGTGTGCCGTCCACCCAGATCATATCTCGATTCTTTCGCTCACAGTTGATGTTTTTTCCCCCTAGAATGTTCGTCCTAGGACATATTGTCACGGGCGCTGATGATGTTCCTGAGATGAGCTTTGACATTGCTGGGACAACAGGAAACATCTACAAGACAGTTATTGGGAAGGAGCCGACCTGCACCTGTCCGGATGCTCGAAAAGGAAATCAATGCAAGCATATTTGTTACGGTAAGTCGAGTTGAGGTGCTATCGCTATTCCTAATACTACTTTTGTTTTTCAATTGTATCATTATTATAGTTTGTATGGTTTCTGATAGGCATACCCGCGAAGTTCTAGTCAATGTCCTCAAAGCTCCGCAACACCTACAGTATCAACTGGCATTCTTACCCATGGTAAGTTATTCTGCGTACTTCTCCGTACACTTCCTATACTAAGATTGCTTCCTCAGGAGCTTCGTGAGATCTATGAAGGATCATCTCTGAGTCGTGAGCAGACCAAAGTTGATGATGACAACGGTGGCAAGAGGAAGGCCATTGAAGGAGATTGTCCAATCTGCTTCATGGAGTTTGAACCTGACAGAGAGGAGATCGTCTGGTGTCGAGCGGCCTGCGGAAATAATATCCACAAAACATGTTTCCAACAATGGGCTGTCTCTCAAAATTCTCAAGGCGCTCGCTGTGTTTATTGGTACGTTTGTTGCACATTCCTCGGCTATCAGATTGGAACTAAAACATCATCAGCCGTTCCCCATGGGAAGCAGATACCAGCGACGTGAACTTGGAGCAGCTCAGAGCTCAGGGGCAAACGACTGCAGAAGGATACATTAATGTGGCTAGTCAGCTAGGTCTTTCCGGTCAACGTGGTACGAGACCATCTTTGTAGTCACCCTGATCATTCCTTGTCCCTTGTTTCCAGGCACATACTGACACTCCATCCCCTAGACTATTCAACATATCATCCTTTCTGGGTCTCCCAACAATTGTATCCTTATGGTTCGCGTAGTCGCAGACGTTATAACGTTGACAGAGATGAGGTCGTGGAGTACTAGGCATCCGATGCATACTCCACTAGGGTTTTGTAGCATCTGTGGTGTCTAGTGAGAAGTTTGTTACCTATTGGAAGTTGATTGAGCGTCTGAAGTTTATTGCTTTTCGGGACTGGCTAGATACCCGGGAGTTACTGCTAACCAAGAATGCTATTGGGACATACTATGCAATTTGACAACACACATATTTGGTTGGTTTTAGAGAATCATTAGCCATATGGCGCAAGTACTAGGCACCCACTCTCAAACTCACGACAACCATTCAGCTGACTACCCACCCGTTCACTTTCAAATATAAGTCTCCACCGCATTACCTTCTTCACACCATGGTGGTGTTCGAAGTCTCGCTGTACCCGGCGAGATCCAAACCCTTGTCCAGTGAAAGGACATAAACAAAGATGAAAGGTTCACCTTTCGCGGATCGCAGACTGCATGATCCGGGCCGCGCACGGCCACTTAAACGCATTTCTATGCCGTTCAAAAGCGACTCCCGCCGGAATGGACACGTGAACCTCAGCTTGTCGCGTCATGCCACGGGGAACGTGAAAGTATGTATTAGGTCGATGATCACCCCATTTCATCCACTATCCTTAATCACACGGTGTCCTCGACGAACAACGGCAACGCTGACAGCCTCTTCGCCCGTCATCCAGGAAGGCATTCTCTCTGGATCAACGACACCCAATTCCGCAAGCCTTCGAATCCCACTGATAACGTCCGAACCGGCAAATGTAAGCGAGAGGGATGGCTGCGTGTGATCAGCATCGCTATCCTCATCATCTCCATCTCCATCTCCATCCGGGCGGTCCAGAAGCCTAACGTCAAGGCGGTCCAGAGGTGCAGATGACAGAGACCCAGCAGTGCCGAAGCGCGAGTGGATGGCCAGTTTGCGCTTTTTCGGAATGTGAGTGTCTTCTGTGTTGCGGGTTTTTCTTCCTGGTTGGTGTGTTTCGTTTTGTTTCTGATCTTCTACGGGTTGATTCTTGATTTTGTCGGGTTTAGTTTGGTTCAGGAGTTCCTCGGGGGAAACTGTATGCGCTGGTCGTGGGTCCAGCGGGCTCCCCTCCACCACGGCATCGGCAAATATGCTGAACGCACCATTTGCTCCGTTCGAGCGACCTGGTCCTCGAAGCGCTAGCAATGCTTGCAGACTCTTCGCTGTCATTGATGTTGCTTTAAGGGCATATCTTTGCTGAGGGAGAGATAGCGCTTTCGGGACGGCGTCGCGCACGATGCGCTGTAAACTTCGGGCATCTGTCGCGACCGCATTGGCAGAAGAGGCTTTGGGGCTTGTAGAAGACGCAATGGACGTGTAAACGAAGGGGCAACTATCGGGAAAAGCAACATATATCACTCTCGACGAGTCTGTAAGTGTCTCAGGTGGCTGGCGAGGATGCTGATATGGCGAACTGGTCACGAATATACGGAGGAAAGTGAGAGGCAAAGTATTCGAGCGGGTGAGGTAGTAATGCGCTTTCACCAAAGGGGAGATTTGCTGCTGAACATTACTAAGGAAGGTCGAGGCATGGACACGCGGAATGTAGGAGGAAACGTCGGTTTCGGGCGATTGCGCTCCATCCGCGTCAATGCGAGTGAGCTCCAGCGCCGTCCATCGCAAACTTGACGGGTGGTCATCTATGTAGCGAAGATCAATCATTGCGAGCTGGCGCAAGGTGATACCATGTTTCCAGTCGCCCTCGAGTATGCGATCGATCACTTCTCGTTTCCCACCCTTTCGCACCTGGAGCTCCTGGTACGCATTGCGCACGTCGTCGATGGTCCGCTCGGCCGGGTACGGACCGAGTTCCTCGTCGTCCGCTACTTCTGCTTCATCTCGTGCCAGGAATGGCGCGAAGGACTGTACATTGCGGTCATCCAGCCAGTAGAACACGAGGTCCAGCAATGCCTGCCGGGTGAGCTTCCCGAATGACTTCACCAGCGATGGCGTTGTTGAGGGGATGCGGAGGTTGCTAGGAAGACTCGCGGTTGTGGGTGCGCGGACTGTCTTTGGACGCGCCATTGGCTCGGTCGCCACTGCGTGTGGCGTCTATATATGCACCGAGTTCTTGCGCATTATCCCGCCAGGGGTATAAGTGTGGTTGGAAGATGAGACTGTGGAGTGTTCCACTGTTCAACGACTTCATTTGCACGGACCATCAACAAGACGTAGTCACGTGATGATAAGGGCACGATCGGCGCGATAACATGCACCCGCTGTCTTGTTTCAGCTACATCGGCAAAATGTACATAAGAGTGCATAATGTGTACCACATATTTGCGTAGGTTCAAGCTGACATATTATGTCTCTCAGTACTAGAAATCGCGAGTGCTGCTTTGCTCTGTGATACTATGCTAGATAGTGGTTTACATTGCATCTTACCATACTGGATTCCAAGGCAACACGCAGCTTTTTACCCAAGAAACATACGATGTTTCCAGTATGCAGAGCAAGGTTATGAATCTGGAACTGAGCTTTCAACTGAAGATTTCTCTAAAGCCCTCCGCCAGAATGAAGTGGTAGATTCAGTTTCTGCTGCACCCCACGTGGCAAAGCATATGAAGTACCGAGAAACTCTATAGCTTCCCCAGAAACAACGGGTACCTCCTCCTTTCTATTCTTTGCCTTGCTTTCGGAGTTTTGATAAGAAGCCTGCCCTGGGGTCTAGAGTGTTATGGAATGGTCTATGGTGGATTATGTCGATATGATTAATGCTTTGCAGCTGTGTAGACTGCACAAAGTCGTCTATTGTAGAATGTTGAAATACCTATAGGCTGGGATATAAAACGTGAGAAGCCAAACAACAAACAATCCATCTTTTTTTTACCACGTTGGAGTGGAGTCTGCACCATCAAAGGAACGTCAAGAAATCATCACTCATGCCTCCCACTAACCCGTGCTCCGGGAGACGCCTTCCCCAGTCTCCTAATGCTCCAATTAAGTATGAACAAGAAGTAAAAGCCTGCACATAAACACAATGACAGAACGCCATTCAATCAACATAACTTTACTTGGATTCCACTCAAGCAGTGCCCACACTGAACCTCGACTCAGCACTACTCCGTTGGCCTTCGGCCTTTTGCGAAGCAAGGAACTTCTTGAACATGTCCGCGATATCGTTTTCTGACTTTTTGCCTTCCTCAGATGATTGCCCGTTCTTCTCTGTGATCAAATTCTTCAACCACTGGTTCTCAAGCTCCAATGCAGTTACGCGGGCTTCAAGCGCAGTATTCTTCTCCGTCGTCTCCTTGACAGTCTTTTCAAGCGCCTGCTCACGCATCTTCTTCTTCACACGGAACCGCGCACTGGCAGCAGTGTTACGTCGACGCTTATCCTCCTCTGCCGCGACCCGCGATGCCTCCTCCACACTAATAGCAGCCGGCTTCTGGGTGTTCTTACGCTTCGGTCCGGGGGCAGAAGAAGATGCAGCGGGGCCAGGAGCCTGCGATTGGGCCGCAGGCGACGGCGATGAAGTCGAGATGGACTCGGTCGGGCTGGAGGCAGCATTAAGGGGCCCGTTCTGCATCTGTGGGACAGTCGAGAACTGCGCATTTTGCAGAGATGTAGGTTGAGGCTGAGCATTGACGGAGTTGAAGCCGGTGGCTGAATACTCGGGCATGTTGTTAAAGCCTTGAAGGAGAGTTAGAACATCATCACTATCAAATCACGCTAAAGCTATCGCAAGACCGAGCTGGTGGAAAGGCGAATGATCCCCTGAGCCGAATGCGACCATAGAGGTCATGTCACGTGAAATGACGCCATCGCGTAACGGGTTCACGCTATCAGCACCAACCCAGGACCCTTGCTAGTGGCACAGAAATTTTTAAATTGATCATCGCTTAACAGGGATTGAATGCAGGCATGCTCCAATGAGGACACGTGCAGGTGGTGTGTGGCTTGGAGGATGCATCTATGCCTCGAGGATCCGAGACAGGCATTGTGCGAACGTAGTATGGGACCATGAACCCCGTGACGATATCACGGAATAAAGGATGCACATGGAAAAAGCAGGAAACGTGCGACAGAAACAAGAGGCTCTCGATGTATGGGAAATCAATCCGGTGTGAAGAAAAAAGACCCAGAGAAGCTCCAACCAAATGCGACCGGCGGTTCCTCCAGCTCGGGTGCAGAAACAATAGGGACAGTATAATCTATAAAGGAATTTCCAACTTACCACCGAGAAGATCCAAGAATTCCATATCTGGGTTCTGGCCAGTGGCTTGGTTGTTTTCCTTCTTCAAGTTGTCACTCTCCACCGAGTCAAACCCGGGGAGGTTCAAATCCCCGAAGTTATCAAAATCAAAGAACTCGGCATTGGTGAAGAGGGAGAGGTCTGCATCGAGGTTGTATGAGCCTTGCTGTTGCTGCTGAATAGCCTGATCGTATGGCGACGGGATAGCGTTCAAATCGTCGAGGTATTGGGAGAAGTTGGGAGCCCTGCGGCCATTGTATTCGGTCATGGTGTACCGCTTGAGGCTTCTGAGACCTCTCTGTTCGATATTCCTTTCCGTTTCCTTTTTTTTTTCCCTTGTGTTCTTGTGTTCGTTTAGTCCGCTAGGGAGGCCCGGGGCTGATCGAGGGAAAATGACTGTAACGATATATGATTCCGGCGCGATAATATTCTCTTTCGGTGTTGGCCGCCTTAACCGCGTACAAGTCGAGAGGGGTCGATTGGCAATTGCGAAGCAGAATGACGGAGGAATAAGAAGTATGTATGGCTAGTCAAAGAAGCAGGGGAGGAAAGAGAGGGGAAACAAGAAACGATCGAATGACTGTGGGAACGTGGGACCGGAGAGGGCGACCGGGAATGGAATTTGTTCGGGTGGGGGGACAAAAAAACCGCTGATTAAGCCTGGGGGGGGGGAAGGGAAACCGTTAACCAATTGGGTCAAGTATGGTTGGGGCTTTGTCATATCAATCGGTAATTAACTACTAGTTATCAGTTTCTCTACAATGGAGTACTGGCGAAAAAAAAAAAACCGTGCACACCACCCACTACGGAGTATATTGGTCCACAATGGGTTATACTTCTATTCTGGCCCATTGCTTGAATCTACAGACTTTAAACAATAATATAACGTCGCGGTCACCGGAATTCCTTGGATAGTTATGATATGGAAGACCCGGATGCCTCGCAGCGGTCGCCACCCTTTCCCGCGGTCATGACATCGAGGCCGAGTCATCCTCTTTCGGTGGCCGAAGTCGGCATGCGGAACCAGAGAACGATTGAATTAGCAACCTGGTTAAAGTCTCTGACCTAACCATGAAGTATTTCTTGCGGCCGAAGATTAGCCTTCCTATCAAAGCAAGTCTTATGAGAGAGAGGTAATCGGGATTTTTGTCTATTTTTGTCTAATGTTCTCTTTTGTTTCTTTCCCTTCTCTTCCCTCTTCCCTCTTTTCTCTTTCTCCTTGTCATTCATTTCTCATCAGATGACATACTTGCCTCCCTTCCTCCGTACAGACTTCGCCATGATTGAAACCCCCAATGTTTCCCCCCTGTTGTACCATATGTACTCTGTATATACTATACGGAGCGTAGTCCATTTACCCACCAACCTCGTATTAGAGCCAAAAGTTCCGTGCACCCGCCGGTGATTCATTCTGGTTGGTGGAGGGAAGCTGAGGCTGGAGGAAACTGGAACTAGGGACTGCTTAGGTTTGCCCGATGCGCGGTTCGCGCGAAACAAAAAGAAATCACTCAACATTTTGCTTACCAATCCATCTTGGTTCCTGCGTGATCGACGAGTTCAAAAGGGCCGCGCAGTATTGCCGAGGAGAGGCCGACTGAGTGAAAGGGACCGAACCTGATCATAAGGATGGACGGTATGGTATGTACGCCCTACTCGTACTCGGTACATGCTCAATATCTACCACTACCAGTAGAACCATACAAACAAAATAACCAGTATATCCTTCTACCCTGGCTCTCATTTGTGTCTTGCAAGTATCTCAAGTCTCAGTCTATAATCGAATCGAGTAAATGATCCGATCACATCATATACTAAATTAGCTGCATCCCACTGGAATTAGGTTGTAGAGGTGGCCTGTTTTGCGTTTTTCCTTAGCCTCTCTAGTTTCCCGCTGCTTGCTGGCTCCCAAACTACTCCTCAATTAGGTTTTCGGTAAATTCTTGAAAATATCTCGGAAATGATCTAGGGCAACGGCAAGCAAGTATCGTGCTCTATACAAGCACAACCTGCTTTCAGCGTCTGACAACTACATACTTGCCAGCATTCACACTTCACAATATTAGTAAATTACACTAACATCCGAGGAGAAGACCCTCGTTTCAGAAAACTTATGATTGATCTAATCGTGATTGATACCCTGCTCGGGCTAGAGATCTTACGGACCCCTGTAGTAAAGAACGGCATATTACTCCCCACGTGGTTCACCTATCTCGTTATTCTTCATGATCACTTCAAGGATATAACTCCTAGTTAAAGCCTTCAGCCATGTACTGAGTAATCTGGTGCGCATTTCATCCAAGCTCGTACACAGTGTGACCAAAATTGTAATCGCAGCCATGGTCCGACTTGGCGATCATCGGCGGGCGACTGGTTAATATATTGAAGATGGAGAATGTAACCCGAAGAGGAAGTAAATTCCAATCGTTATGCCAGGTACAATTAACCTTTGATCCTTTATATCGAGACATGCAATCTTAGGGTGTATACACCCCCATGATGCTGCATTGTGAACTTTTATGAACTTGGCTGTAGGAAAGACCGCACAGAGGTAGGTTCCTGCATATATGAAGATGCATCTTTGTTTGTAGATTGGGCATACCAGAGTGTAGACAATACGTACCTCTAGACGGAGTTCTCTCACAGTCGAGGCGTTTGGTCAGACTATTCACGCGAGGGTAATTCATGTATTTCCAATCCTACTTTCACTCATATAAGCACAATAACATACGTTTAGTCGCCCGATTACTTTATATTACCTTAAAACACTCGCTAGTAAACCACTGGGAAGTTATATCAATCTGAAGTAATGGCATTCGTCTGGACTCTAAAGAAGCTGGCATTAGGGCTGCGAATTAAGAAACTGTGTACCATGAACTGTCTTGGGAAACGCAACTCTGCCCAATCCAACAATACACTAAGCCGTAGTTTCTCTGTCAGACAGAACCTAAAGAAGATATACATATGGCGAAATGTACGTCAAATATGGTGCGTTTCTCAAAACAAATCTTCTTCCTGTTGTATACGCCAACAGCATGTGACTAATAAATGCCAAGAAATATCAACTTTGGAGCGTCTATCAATCCAAAGCCGTTATCGATTTTCCTGGTTTTACCGATCCATCATTGTACCCGCCTTGCTGCACAGAGTACGTAGGAGATTCGGAGAGAAAAGTGGAGTTAAACGTATAGCTCCTATCCGATACCAATTGATTCCTCTCGTCCCCTTTGGCCAGTCATTGGAAACCCCTTGATACAGCACAGATACTGATCGTTAGGTGTACCTCCAGACCATGAAGCAAATAAAAAGCCTCCTAGCCATGGTGCTGGGAGTCATTGAACGTATCATCCAATACATAATTGGCGTCGATGACAGAAAGCTGTATTCCTTGGACCATGCCGTTCTTAGCATGGAAGTGCCCCCTAGAAGCATGTGGATGAACATGGGATATTGGAAGGTATGTAAAAATGGATATTTGAGCCGATTTTCCTGTTTCTTGCCCAGTATCTCGATATCCTTCGTTGTATAGTTTTTGGTGGAAGTAAATTAAATCAAGATTCTAGAATACGGGCTCTTTCACTAAAGCTTGCGAAGCTCTCTTAGAACAAGTCCTCATCGCCGCACAGCTCCTCAATGAAGATGGCACGCCCGTCAAAGCACCCCACCAGGATATTAAACTGGTAGATGTCGGAATTGGCTGCGGCGACCAGTCTTTATACCTAACGAGGAGACTCTCCAGAGTCAGTCCTGACTCCGTGACTACTACCCCTTCCAATGGGATCAAGACAGCTACCGATAATGGTAGCGGTGCCCATAGCAGCGAGATGAGAAAGAGAAGAGGGCCGAATGCGCACGAAAGCAGACCGCTGTTCGACTCATACGTGGGTGTCACTATTGAGCAATCTCAAGCGGATTTTGCTCAAGAAAGACTCTCAAGCGATAGCGCAGGAGACTCTGAGATATCTGCAGAGTGGACGCCAGATGTGAAGATCTTTGCCGCCGATGCAGCGGACCCGTCGTCTTGGGGAATTGAGCTTCAGCAAACTGCCCTGGGCAACTCTGGTCACGCTGAAAGCAAGAGTGAAGCCACTAGCACGGATACGGGGAGCGAGAAGACACAAAGATGGCTACTAGCCCTCGATACAATGTACCACTACAAGCCGTCTCGAGACCCGTTGCTTAAGTATGCATGTCGAGATATGCAGGCTTCGATCATGGCCTTCGACCTTCTGATCTCCGGATCTGCGTCGTTGTGGGAAAAGCTAATTTTACGATCGATGTGTCTTATATCTGGGATGCCCTATTCGAATTTCCTTACGGAGGAGGAATACGTGAATATGCTGGTCCGGGCTGGGTATCAGCAAGATATGATTGAGATGAGGGATATCTCAGAAGACGTCTTCGCAGGCATTGCGAACTACATACGGAAGCAGGATGCGGAGCTTAGGCGATACGGAATGACCGTGGGCAAGTTCAAGGGAGCCGCGAAGGCTTTCAATTGGTGGGCAAGAACTGGGGTATTGAGAGGGTGTGTAGTGGTCGCTCGCACCCAAGAGTAGTGCATCCTCGCACCGCGGCTCTTCGGCAAGACAGTCGGCTATGTATCTTAGAGCGTAGCATGTGAAGACGGGTGTGTAACATTAACTATGCTGGATGCAAAGATGCCAGTATTTCCTAAACTGGCAGAATTATATGATTAGACGGCAACTTATAAGTGCGCCTGTCTGTATATACATCATTTCGTCACGGTAGAACTTCGTCTAAACGTTAGTCATCGGCCCGTTAGCCATGGAACTTCGACATCTAGGCTTGCGGCAACCCTCATGGCGGAAACGACGCATCCCTCGAGCAGGACCATTCCGTCCCAGCACCAAGCTCCAGCAAGCCAAACGTTCCCGGTACCGTTAGACCAGAGCTTCTCCTTCTTTTGGTACGCATGTTCGAAATTCCCCGCGAATATCCGGTTGACTATCGCTCTGCTTTGCGGGGTTCGTAGAACGCGGGTGAGTCGCGCACGATGGATAACCTTAGTGGGGTCTATAGGGGCGATCGGAAAGCTCGTCACTAGAACGGAACACGGGTGTTCATGTATCGCCTCCGTTGCCGAGGAATTGGAGCAGATGTGAAGAATTTGAGTCGGGTCCACAGATTGCTGGGCTTTTGCAGCGAACCTTCCCAGTAACTGGCTACACTCCGGGATGGAAGATCGGTCACGGTGAACTACCGCCTCTCCCTGATTCACAGGGATTGAGCCCATGAGTTTCCGTAGAGGTTCGTAGATTGCGCCAACCACGTTTGGAGTGACCGCCAATACGACGTGATCGAACTGCCTGGAATGGACCTCCTTGCGTTTCGAGTCGGTCCATGTGACCTGGACTTTCGAACCAACATTTTCGACCCGGGTAACAATTGCGCCGAGCCTTACAGACTGGGTGTTGGAGATCTTGGTCTGGACGTTTTGAACGCCTCCGACAACGGTATAGTGTGGCTGGCGATAGGTTCTCCTCGCATAGTCTACAGCGTCGATCGCGGGAAAATCAAGAAGCTCACTATGTGAGCAAGTTGTCACGCTGGACAGTAACGGCAAAAAATAGGTGTTGATAAAGTGCCGTGGTAATCGAACCCGTTCGAGGTATTGTCGTAATGATTCACCTTCATCGGAGGTGGCTGGTCTGGGTTCAACCAGGAAGCAACAAGCGGTAAACCAGAAGTAGCATACTGCCAAATACAAGATCCGCAGTATCCATTCCACGTAACCGCAACCTTCAGGTCGAATTGGCGGTACTTGGTGATTGCTAGATGAGTGGATAAAGTGCGGAGGCAGCTTATTTCCATCTGCTGTGGAAATGGTAGACAACGGGTATATGAATTTTGGCGAGGTGTATTTGACACCAAGATGATCATACATCAGTTTGAGGTTGTTATGAAAGCCCTCATCAAATGCACGCATGGGCACATCAACTCGATACGTCTGATGATCTTGTGAAGTTATAGTGTACGAGGCAGAGTCCAAGGACAACTGATCTTGCTATAAAGGTTGTTTAGTCCATGTTAAGTTGGGGCAGATCAGGTATTTCAAAGTACCATTTCAAACACCTCCACTTCATATCTGCGTTTGCGGTCTTGCTGGATCAGGTACGCCGACACCAGCCCTGCCATTCCAGAGCCGATGATGGCGACGGTCTTTTTGGGCTCGGAGGCCGTCATTACGGACGATCTGGAGTGAAAATCTCTGCCACTGCCTCGGCTATTGGGAAGATACCATACCTCCAGCGCCCGGAGTGAAAGTTGCTCGATTGGTATTCGATGTTTATGTAAAGAGTGTCTCTCCCTCACGCCGCTTTTGAATATTTCAGAAATCGAACCAAGAGGGTCTGGGCATAAATCAGGTGATGCATGATTGTGCCTAGGGACCGAAGCAAACTCTATTGTATTTGAAATTGAAATATGGATTTTCTCATCAGCGCCGAGCCTATCACCTCCGCCAGAGCTGAAAGGGGGACTGTGCTCTTAGCATTGGAACCCAAGCATTAGGGTAATGCACCGACCCACTCTCAACCAAATTTGAAACCCTTCCCTTGCATTGGTGCCCTGAAGCCCGCATGTAGGCTCATGGAGTATGTGCATGAAATCTTCAGGATGGGTGAGGTGAACTTGATTACGGAGTACGATCTAGTTCAGAACTGATTGGAGTTTAGTTTGTTTGGTTTTCAGGGTCTTATGCTTACTGATCCCAGATGGGGGCGAAAAGAACGTCGAGTGGAGGGGCTCGCACGTGATGCTCAACAACAACTTGAAGTCTACTACTAGTAGTCGTATGCTATCATTCCTGACTATGACCTTGTCATGGAGAACATCTGTTTCTATTCCCCGTTTCTATTCTCAGCCCGTCTGATTATTGGACTAGCATATTATTAACTGTGGAAATTGACAATAGAATGAAAAGAAAATTGACAGTGAAAACTCATTCGCAGGGGATATCAAGCCCACCAAGTCCGTCCAAATACCCCATCACCACCCGAAGAACTGGCATGAACCCAAGAAAAAAAAATGAAAAGAAAAGAAAAGAAAAAAAAAAAACAATCAAACGCCGAACCAACTCCTTCGTAAATGTTCTCTACCTTACCTTCTTAGCATTAATCATCATGTGGACGGAAATTATACATGGGAAATTCAGTTTCTTGAGTGCGTAACATCATCTCCAATTGCCCCAATCTCAAACTGAGACAACCATCGGTCATGAACCTAGCCCTTCTTGGTCTCAAGCTCTTCGTCCTCCTTTCGGTCTCTCGGCTTCTCCTCGTCACTTTCATCGCCCGTAATTTCTCCCCATCCTGAACCTCGGCGGCTGATACGCCCGGTTGATATCGCATTGGCCATGGTCCCAGTAACACCGGAGATACTCGCCGCGTTACTGTCATGCCGACTATGTGACTGGCCCGCACTCACAAAACTGGCACCATCCCCAACGCCCGGGCTTGGTTTGTTCGTATACAGGCTGCCGCGCTCACCGCCTCCGCTTATAGGTGTTGCGCCAGAGGCTGAATAAATGCTGATCCGCTCTGCACTAGCTAGGCCAACTATACTCGGTCGGTTGAGGACTCCGGGGGCGTTGAATGTGGATGCATTCGACGGTTCTCCCACATTTCCGCTCAGTACGCTTAAGGGCAGACTTTCCCGGCTACCACCGAAAACACTCGACGGGGCGAGGGCACGTATTGAGGCGTTGGTATCCAGTGAGTTCCGTCGACGTCTCTTGGAGGAAGATGCCAGTGTGAGAATGGAGGCGTTGTCAGTCAAAAGGTTATTTGCAGTCGCAGTACTGTACGTAACGGAGTGGCCTTGAGGGGCAAGGTGGGGCGGTACTGCAGTAGCCGGAGATGGAGGAAATTGATGTGAAAACTGCACTTGTTGTGTCGCAGTGCTATTGATCGAGCTTGTATGGTGTATACCGTGTTGCGTATTCTGCGTGTTATAAAGATGACCGGAAGGTGCCGCCGATTGCACGGTGGTTAAAGTGGTGGTTAGCGACCGTACTGACGGTGCTGGGGAGGAGAAGGTACTTCCTTCACCTCCTCCATGTGAACTGATCCCGCCGCCCACGGTTGCCATTGTCCCGGCCTTAGAATATGCAGCATCCGAGATCGCCGTGTCACCGTTTGTAGAGATAGTTGGCGCGGTAGACTTTGCACTGGTCGCTGGCACTTGATTGTCGCACCCGGAGTACGCCAGAGACGGTTCGCTCTGCGAACAAGACCTTTGTTCATTACTATCACTGAAGTCGGATGGATTATTGTCACTGTTATATTCGTGGATGTTGACTGTGCCGGAGAGCGGGTAGGGGTTGTTCTTCAGACTCCTTTTGTGTTTAGGTACAGCATGGCGTTTGTGAGACCAACGAGTACTGCCTGAGTCGGTGGAGCTCTTGAGATTGGCGAGGCGCTTCATCCAACTAGAAAATGGGCGACGGCGCCCATTGCGGTCTGAGTCAAACATTAGACATTAAGCTCAGAGACACCGTTGACATCGCGCTTGGGGGAACGCACCATGCGCCCTGGCGGGGCCCTCAGTAGTGGCCATTCTGGCCTTGCACAGGTATAGATCCGATAAAGCCAAAAACTGTTCAAATGGTATCGGGAGACAGCTAGGCCAGTAAAGTGTCTGAGTCGTTAGAGACAGTACTGGTCAATGCGACAAGGCAGACGATCAGATAAGAGCGGCAGGAGACCGGGGAATACGAAAATGAACGAAGACGCAGTATAAAGGGTTGAAATTTGAAACCCAGGATAGGAACGCAACGACATACAAGCAAAATCTGACCAGGAGAAGGAGTCGTTATCGTACCAGAGGAGAGAAGTTAGAATGCCAGAAAGATGTTGGGTTGTTGCCTTTGCCTCAGGAGTCCAGTAGGAGACGCCGGGCTGGCCACACGTGATCCCCGCCTCATCAGCAGCCCAAAAATCGAACAAAGCCTTTGATTTTCCTTTCCAACCACGGATTGTATGTACCAGCCTTCTCACTAGACTACTAGCAGTGGACGATCGTAGTGGCTATCGTCAACTGCTGCTATTCATGGCCGACTTTGAAGCTTAAGAGGCTTGGCTACTGCAAGGATTGGCGCGCATCTTACACCATCCCTTTCGTCGTCACCGAGTAAACTGCATATACTCCGACTAATATCCAGGCAACACGAAGCTCTTAGTAGTTCCCTATTTGCTGGATTATCCTTCCGCAGAAGCAAAGTTCATTAAGGTGGTCGAGTTATTGCATATCTACCTCCCACTACTAGTGGATAATGAGTAACTAATATTATAAAAAATAAAAAAAAATTAAAAAAAAATAGAACCAAAGCAGAAAAGAAGATTTAGAACTAACGAAGGATATTTTGGATAGACCAAGTGATTACTAGTAGTGTAGATATACGCCCTACCATTGGACCATGGTCACCACGGGAAGCCGGCAGCGCTAAAAAGTTACGATCTTTTAGTCAGAGCGTGGGGAACACCATTCTGATATGATAGTGACTCCCGTCTCTCATTCTTTCCTTCTCCAAATCTACTTTTCTTGAAGTCTATATGCCATGGAGGTAACTTGAACCCCAGAATGGCAATATGTGGCGGGCATTACTTTTTGTAAGCCATGTACATTTGATTTTGACCATCTGCGATGTCTGGGAACAGTCGCAGGATTGAGCCCTTGCCGCCCGAAGTGGTAGCCAAGCTCAAATCTTCCACGTCCATCACGCACCTAAATGGGGTGATCGTCGAACTAGTGAAGAACGCGCTGGACGCAGATGCCCGCACAGTCTCTGTGACGGTAGACTTTCGACGTGGGGGTTGTAAGGTGGATGACGATGGTGATGGAATTCTACCAACGGAGTTCGAGCCCAGCGGAGGCTTAGGGAAGGCACATCGTAAGTTGATTGTGCATCGGGTAGATCTTTTTCGCTCACTCACTGGCAGATACATCAAAATATCAGACTCTCACTGGTGTATATGGCCAGAAGGGGCTGTTTCTAGCCTCGTTGTCTTCACTTTCGCTGCTGACCATCACTTCTCACCATGTTCGCCATCCTAACACAAATACTATCATGTTCCACCATTCAACTCCGGTTGCACGGCTGATACCAGCTCCAGTCCAACAGGAGCTTAGACTTAGCAGCCATGGAACTAGCGTTACGGTCAATGATTTGTTTGGAAACATGCCCGTGAGAGTGAAACATCGCGCCTTGGCCTTACAAAGGCACGACGAGTTGGATCGGCAATGGGACGAACTACGACAGCAGTTAGTCTCGTTAATGCTTGCGAATAGTAACTTGACAAAGTTGGTTATCATCGAAGCTTCTAGAGATAAGAGGATCAGCATCCGAACCCAGAATCGCCGAACCGATCGTGAACTGGACCTCCAGCGAATAGTATCAATTCTTGCGCAGGCAGGACTGATTGAGCCTCAGAACGCTCACAGCTGGGATGCTGTCTCAGCTAACGTGCCTAGTTTCTCTGTTCATGCTGCTATATCCCTTGTACCAAACCCTACCAAGAAAATACAATTTATCTCCTTGGGGATGGATCCAGTCTTTCCCAAAAGCAGTGTCAATATATTCTACGCCGAAGTTAACCGCTTGTTTTCTCTGTCTGATTTCGGTACCACGGGCACCCCATCTACATTCGCTCCCAGGAGAAGCCCAGCAAAGCCTCCTGGCCGTTACAGTGGTTCAAGTACAAAATCTATGACCAAGGCTGTCAACAAGTGGCCTATGTTCTATATACGCATAGATACTAATGAAACTCATAAGATCAACAGTGAGGGCCATGAATTGCCCGAGTCTGACAAATCAGTCCAACGCATTATGGATGTACTTGCGGCAATGATACAAGAATTCTTGAAGCAGCATGACTTACGCCCGCGCGCTGGGAGGAGACAGAGGGTGGCACAAAAACAGACGGTCGGAACACCCACAAGCAGTTCTGATCGTGCACCAAACCGTCCAGGTCAAGCATTCAACAGCGAGGAAGCTCTGTACCGTCAGTTGAAACTTCCGAACTTCCAAATGTTCGCGCCAAACGTCAGTCAAAGTTTTGGAGAGTGGTCAAGAATCAAAAGTGCCCACGAGTCTTTCAACGCACGCTCTACAAGACCAAAAGCCAAATCAACCTCTCCAGAGAAGGCCTGTATCATTAAGCGGAATTTAGCCCGGGAAACCCTGCCAACTCGGCCAGAAAGAAACAAGCGTAGGATGCTTGAGGGGTCAGATGCATTAGCCACGTACACTGGTTTTACGACGCCTGAAACTGAGAACGGATCAGGAAGTGATATTGTGGTTCATTGGACCGATTCCTATACTGGAAGGAGACATCTGATCAACTCCCGGACTGGCCAGTCAGTGGGTACCAGATCACCTTTGGATGCCGTCCAGAGACCTAGATCAACAGGATCACTCCAGACAATACGAGAGTGTGATAGTATAACAAGGCCGAAGTCGGCAATTTTGAGCAAGACACAAAACTTATGGGTTGAGAAAATGATGGACAATTGGGAAAACCCTGTTTTCAGCCGATCCGAGAAATTTCTCGATGTGGTCGGAACGGGATATGGCACCAAAGCACATATGGCACACTCCAGAGTTAACGATGTTCCAGCGGACGTTTGCGGGTTTGAGAATTTGGGATTGCCAAATGTTCGAGGCAAGCTGCGAAGACAGGATCTGGAAACGGCGGAGATAATCGCGCAGGTTGATCACAAGTTCGTCCTGGCTAAGATAAGATCTATGGCAGCGAGTGAATTTAGCAATGATCCAGGTTCCATTCTGGTGCTTATCGACCAGCATGCTGCCGATGAGCGATGCCGGGTAGAGAGATTATTCAAGGAGTACTTCACACCATCATTGGAAAGTTCTGGGCAAGTAAGGACGATCACATTGGAACCTATTATTTTTGAGATACCCGTTACCGAGGCATATATTTTTGGAAGATATAAACAGTTCTTTGAGTCTTGGGGTGTTGAATACACCGTTGAACAAGGGCCTGCAGACAAATCTGTATACATTTATGTGCATACACTCCCCATGCTTATCGCCGAGCGTTGCAGGCTCGAGCCAGAGTTGGTTACCAATCTGATTCGAGGGCACATTTGGAAACGCGAGGGAAACGGCATGGGACCTGAGGACCGGGTAACAGTTTTGGGACAGGATCGCTGGGCGGAACAACTTGATATATGCCCCCAGGGGATCGTCGAGCTATTGAACTCGCGGGCCTGTCGGACAGCCATCATGTTTAATGATGACCTGACGATCGAGGAGTGTCAAAGCCTTGTCCAAAACCTCGCGCGATGCATCTTTCCGTTCCAATGTGCGCATGGGCGGCCATCAATGATTCCCTTACTTGACATGACGGATACCTTGGCAATGGTTCATCCAGAAGCTGAGTATATGAGCGAAGAAGAAGAGCAAGCTGAGTTTCCTGAGGTGTTCAAAGCCTGGAGGGACAAGATCACATTTCACTGAACCTGTTCTATCTTGTTTAGCAGTCAATATCTCGCGTACGATGAACATTTCGACTAGATGGTACGGGAGAGACAAACCTGCCATAATGCAAACAGATGCAGTGCAAACTCCGAATACTCTGTACATGATAGGCTGTGCACTCTCAGGACTCGGTTAATAAGCCAGCTATTCGACATTGCTAGACCTCTCCTCGAAGTAGGGAGCAATCGAAACAACTAAACCACGTCACTGTCTGGCTTCGTTCTACTGACTAGCACATGTCATGTCTCACAGGTCTTAGGGTCTACGGTACGGAGATCAAGGATGGAAAGAAAGTCATCAAGATAGACAATATTAGGATTATTGTCACAAAATTGTATATACATAATACGGTACATGAAATCCACCCAAATGAACCCGTTCCAGTCCGGTCGTGCTCCTTATCCCATCCATATCCAATGCAGCCGGTTCAATCAATCCAAAAAGTAAATACTTAATAACACAGTTCCTCGCGATAAGTCAAGATCACCCAATGTACCCAAATCCAACTCAGGGTGAAGAAAGGAAAATGACAGGGAGTCTCTCCCACTGTTTATATATCCCAACAGCCAGCCGTGAGGCTTGTGATATGTCTGTATGTGAAAACCCAGTTTTGTTTTCCCTTTTTTTTATCCCGCCGTCTCCTGGGTATATCCCAATTCACTCGTTCAGAATCCGCTTGACTCCATCCTGCGTATCCTGACCCATCGCTTTTATAATGAAACACGAATAGAATAACACAAGTGCCGCCCCGAAAGGAAATGGATATCCACAAAACAACTAGACAAAGAGCAAGATAATAATAATAATGATAGAATGTTATAACGCCGTAAGACATGATCGAAGAATGTAACTGTCGTAAATCATAATAGTGGCCACATATCACCAATGCAAACGTTTCAGCCATTAGTCGCTACCGACTTGGCCTTTGACGGATGTGTCCAGGACAGGAAGTCGAATTTATCCTTGGCATTCTCCAGGATAGACGATGCGCTCGACTCGGGTTGAGGAGGAATTGAGCGTGGAGTTGGGGGTGGGTCACGCGGTTCCAGCACCAACGACCGGCGATAGAACGTTTGCATACTCTTCTCGCCGTTCGACCGCACCCGGATCAATTCGTTCTGCATCCAAGCTTGCAATTCCGGTACTTCAGTCAATCGGTATGGGATTTGAAACCTCTGCAGTTCACTGATGATCTTGGCTGTCTTCATGTGTTTGTCAAAGTTGATCACTGCCATCTCACCATCCTCGGTAGGCAGGCTGCGCAACGGCTGATTGCCGTGATCCACGAATGTCAGGTCAGTCAAGTATGTACCAACAAAAGGTAAACAAGGGGGGATACGGTTCTGGAGTCGTTGTCTCAAAACCGCGTAATTGCGCGAAACATCAACAATGCCCCGCAGAGACTCAAGCGTTGTCTTGGTCTTTTGGGATACAATTTCCCAAGTCCGCTTGAGACGAGATATCATTGACGAGTTCAGGGAGCAGATAATAGCCATCAGCGTATCGTAGTTGTCGAGCTCCAGACACTTGTTGGCGATCTTCACCCAGTGTTTAATGGTAGCCGCTCGCTTTTTGGGCTCCTCCAGCTGGAGGATGGAATCAGCCACCAGGTGCGCGAGATCCGTCGACAATGTAGACATTGCACGGACATTGACAGCTAGCGATGCAGATTTCTTCATCCACTCTGTTGCCAAAAGCTCCTCGGGAAGAATAGAGCAAAAGATGCGGGATTCCTTGATAGTAAATTGCCGCGCGAGCTCCATCGGATCAAAGTCCAGAATGCTGAGGTTACCCTCGGCGTTCTTCCATTGTCTGAGGAGATTATTCTCCTTCTTCCCAAGGATGGGCGGTGGCAACGGAGCATCCGGGTGAACGTATTGCGCAGTCGCGGTATTGGTCTTTCCCATAGAAGACACCAACCGGGGCACCACTGGACCATGGACTGCCGAGACCTTTTCCGCTAGCTCTGCCAGCCGCTTTCCTGCAGAAGGAAGGTTCTGCATTAATGTGGTATTGGCAAAGTGCATTATAAAATCCAGTGCTACGTTGTCACAATCATGGCGCCAATGGGACTCGAGCCATCCCTTGAACACATTGTAGACACGAAGGCGAACGGGACCTGCAGCATGAGGCGTATCGCCGATATAGATGAACCGGTCGACAAGGGTTTCGGCAAACTCCATTGGAGTTGCAAAGAGACGGAAAGTGAGGTAGAATGCGGAGACGAACATGGCATCTGGGGTCGAGCCATGGGCTGTGAGCTTCTCCACCAAGGCGCGAAGACTTCCACCCATAACTTGACCATCTTTGAAAATCAACTCATGAGCAAAGGTCTTCTCCAAAATGTTGGCCTCCGTCTCCTCGTTCTCCTCGGCCAGAGTCGAGTGGCTGATACTGCCATGCAGCGACGGGGCTTGGTAGCTGTTGCAAATGTCCGGAGAGGTGGCCCGGGTGGATGTCCGAGATACCCCGCTCATTTCGGAGTTACGGAGATGGCTGTTGTACGTGAAACTGCTCCCGGTGCTGGTAATGCCGCGGCCGAAGGACTCACTGACTTCAGACCTCGGGTGACTGTCGCGACACTGGATGCTATCTGCCACATGAGCGTCCTGCATCAATGAAATGGACGTTTTGTCTGGACTAGTGGACAGCATAGCTGTGGGATGATCGGTATTATCAGTGGTTGGAGTAGCCAATGCACGGGAATTAAAGGAAGATGGGGTGGCGGCGTCGGTCAGGCCCGGAGTAGAGGTGGAATCGCGTGGGTTCTTCTTCACGGGAATTTCAAGCGGGGGAGGAGGGAGGCGCAAGGATACGTCTTTCTGGTCACCTGCCAGGCTCCCGGTTCGCTGTGGAATAGGTGTGCTCTGGATGTCATTAACGGCGGGAGAGTCCTGCGACATCGCTTCAAGTTCAAAATCGCCACTCTGCTCCAGCATCCAGCGAGCCTTCGCCAAACAGTTTCCTGCCCCTCTGACACAGTCGGTTGCAGCGTCAACGAGACGCTTGCCTTCGTCTGGCATGAAGATAAGCTCGTCATCTGCGGAATGAGCGGGTCGGAAGGCATCCCGGGCGGCATAGACAAGCTCTGAAAGTCGGTCATACATGGTGTCCCGAGCTTGCTCCAGAAGCCCGCATCCCTGCGGGTCGTGCTCACATACGGCCTCGACGACGGTCAGCAAACCTCGACAGGACCGCACCGCCTGTTCCGTGGTAACTACTAGCTCTGTTGAGGGACGTGACTGTAAATGAAGGCCAATGAACGAGCCCAAGACTCCCAGAAACGCATCGTATGTGGTGTTCAACCTTTCTGAAGCCAAATTCGGGTTTCGGGCGGCCGCAGCAGGCGCTGAGCACGACACTCGGTGGGAGATCCGCTTGGTTAACACGGACACGGGACGATGGGACTGAGACTCCATCGTATCCGTTCGGTTAGATGCACGGCTCATATCCAATCGGCTGCGGTTTAGCAGCCGGGATTCACCCCGTTCCGTATCAGCCTCCGATGCGAATGTCTCAGATATGGGAGTTGGAGGGATGTCGAAGTGTGTTGCCTGACCAAGCTCCGCGATGGTCCGGCTCAGGCCCACTTCCTCGGTCCAAATATCGAGGAAACGAACGCCGCGAGTCACGATCCGGAATGCCTTCAGAAGCATTTCATCCATCATGTACACCTCATCTTCGGTGCCATTGGTGCTACTGGGCATTTCCTGGCATTTCTTCGTTGTTCGGACTAGGGAGGAGAGATCTGCAAGCAAAGCCTTGCGGTTCCTACGCAGACCATCATGGCTTCTTACCAGAACGGAGTCACGAGTGAGACACTCGGATTTTTCCTTGAATCTGTCAGCTATCCCACTGTCGTCCTCCCAGTGTCCGTACTTACTAGTAGAAAGCGCACACCAGCAATCAGACCCTTTACGGTGTCCTGATTGCAGAATTCGCGTAGAGGAAAGCCGCATCCTCCTTGGATGATGTCCCAGAAGTCAGTCAACGCTTTCAGGAGCGGACGCATTGGTAACTGATCGTAAGCCTCGCAATAGTTAGTGGGTAGCCAGCCCCGGGCACCGGTATCTAATAATGTGCCATCTGCCCATCCATTTGTATGAACCGAGTGCACTAAAATGACGTCCCCCTGATCCAGTGGTAGGGTGATTGTAGAGGGTGATACATCCCCGGATGGATGAAAAGGGTAGAAGGCGCGCAAGTAGTTAGGGAAGACGGCTCGCGGTGTTTCCGTCTGTTCCATGCTGTCGTCTTTGTTCGTGTGGGACGGCGTTAAAGGAGGTGTCATCTGATGATGTTGAGCAGAATGGAGACGATTGGAGTAGAAGTTGGAGTTTCCCTTTTCGATCTTCAGTGGCGCAATGTGTGGCTTCATTGGTTCCATGTCTTTCTGGTTCGAATCCGGGTTCTGGATATGGGATCCTTCCAGTTGGTCTAGCCGGACGCAGGGTCACTGACCGCAGATTATGAAAGAGAAGATTCCATGAACATCCTTAGCGACGCGATACGGAATTCAGAGAGATCGAGTGTAGTTGCTATCAAGGGGAAGAAAGTTAATGGTGGCGACAAAGGGAGATTGTACAGCGGTGGTGATATATTATCGTAATCAAGGACTGAAAATAGGAGTCTATCATCCAAATCTGGAGATGACAATACTCATGGTCAACATCGAGGGCACCCAGTTCGTAGGAGGGCTGGGAGTATTGTTTAGGTGGGTGTTTTTGGAAGGGTTTGGCACATCACCATGGGAATGCAGTACTTGGAGAGAGGAGGAATGGCGGGAATGCTGGGGAAGGGTGACCGGGTAACCAGGACGTACCTCGCAACGCGTATGCAGAAAACGGATGACGGAGTGTCGACACTCCGTCTATAGTAGTTGGTAGTTTGTATTCCTTGATACCAGAACACGTTCCTAATTCAGGACCAAAACGAGGGCGCGAAGAAGGATGGTTGACGAGCACGAGCACGGGGAATTTAGAAGAAGGCTAGGAGAAAAAAGGAAACAATAAGAGCGCCGTAAACCAAAGCAGGGCAGGAACTAGATTGCGCTGATCCAAACGGAGGGAGTCCTGCCTCCTCGAGGAAACTGGGTTGGGGTTGCAGCAAGGACCACGATGCGGATCCCGAAGTTGGAGCCTAGAAAATCGAGAGGAGTGCGATCGACGAGATTACAGGCCGATAATGACGAAAGTAGGAGGGAATTGATCCTCTCCGAGCGTACAGCGAACGCGGGGGTGCAAAGTTCAGCTGGTTGTTCGTGGCGAAGGTACGCAAGGGCGACGGGGGGGAGGCGGAGGTTCCCAACACGACCCAAGAAGGGAGGAATGAACGTTATCGTCTCGTGGTAGGAGTCGCGAGATTAATCAATTGGATTGCCACCAGCAGCAAGTAACGATCGAAAGCCAGCGATGATCCACCGAAGGGAAAAGAGAGCGAGAGAAGAGGGGATGGAAGGAGAAGGGAAGGAAAGAATCAAAGGAGGGAGTATATTTGGAAGACAGAAAGGAAGTATAAAGTCGGGGATGGAGCTGCGATAAAGAACGATGGCGGAGGGGAGCGGGACAAGGACCCAGCAGCACATTAAAAAAAAAAAAGAAAAAAAAAAGTACAGTACGTACTAGTTTTTGTTCTCCAGGTTCATCCAGGACCATCAGTAAACTCCTAGTTTGGGTCGTTGGGTGGGTGATTATCCACCGGTTCTCCCGGTGGAGTATATGGAAGAGGGCAGATTGCCAGACGCAGTTTAGGCATGAGAACTAAACTTCCCACACTAACAAAGTCAGTTCTGCCCATCCCTGACTGGTCGGGGAGCAGGTGATCCGTGTGTTGACTGATAACTTGGTTGGAACAATAATTAATGTATTATTTAAAATATTTACATATGTATCGTCCGAAATAATAATAAGACCACAGATAATATTAATATGATTGATTATTATGAAAGGAAAAACAAATATCCAAGGACCAAGGATCAGAATGTCTCGAATTATTTCAGACCATCGAAATGAAAAGATAAAATAAGAAAAAGGAATAGAATGTACAATCGTCAGATCACGGGGAAAATCAATCAATGGAATGATCCATTTTCCGAGGAGGACCAAAAATCCCAGTCCAACGCAACTAAACCCGTTAGTCGACGCCCAAACCGTCCATGATCTTCGTTTCCATCACACAGGCGTTTCTTAGCAATGATGACTGAAGTACGGACGACGCAGGTGCGATCTTTTCTTTTCTTTTTTTTCCTTTTCTTTTTTGCTTTTTTTTTTCGCCTTCCTTTAATTGAGAGATTAATTAATTCGTCATTTATTTATTAATTTTCTAAAATCCTTCCCTTCAGCACCAAACCTCGTTAGTGTTCCGCGATTAATATATGCCAGATTAAAAACGGCCCAAGACTTCCCACTAGGCTGGGTGACAGCCCCTTATTGCCGGTACCTTGATAGCATATATGCCCATGAAAGTCAATAGTAGAATCATCTCACTTTCACACTACTCTCGACACACGGAGGAAAATGTATATCTGATTTTCCCATCATAATAGACGCTTGCTTAACAATCATGCTCGAGGAATCAGAATTAAATCCAGAAAGAGGATAAGACATAAATGTCCCTGCGCGGTTCCACCAACATGGACAGTGTGCAAAGACTTGCATCCGACCAAACAAGGGTTCGAGTCCAATCTTTTTTTTTCCTTCCCTCGACAATGGACCACTGGCCAGCCAAGACACTAAAAAAGACTGGTGGCAAAGCAGCTGTTCTTGTTCCCCTCACATTGATTGCAACAAAATACTCCGTAAAAAATAAAAATAAAAATACAAATACAAAATCCTTCGTGCTAGGCATACATATAACAAGGGGAGCTTAAGAAGCTAAAGATTACGGCTAAAACAAAAGAAACAGGGAAAAACCACCACAAAAAAGGCAAAAAGTTGGGAAAGATCGACACCGCAGCAGCCTGTCCCATGGTTGACAGAACCTTCGCCGCTAAGGATTAATTATGCAACACTGAAACTCCGTTCAGGTCCTTACTGACTCATCCAGGGCTGTTTGTTGTTATACTTAGGAATCGGATGGCGATGAGGAGATGGCCACAGCAACGGCAATGTCTCTCTGACAAATTTGCCCTTCTCGAACTTCTCCTTCTATTTGAATCCAGTCCGGGTGGAGCATACCCCAAAATCACAGGACTTTTTGTCACTAGTGGCCGAACAGATATTAACCAACGATCAAAAATAGAAGCCTCGCCTCCGACAAAAGTCCCAAAGTGACAATTCGACCTGTCGACTGTCACGGGAGAGCGGGCAGCAAAGGATAGGACGCATCATGGCCCAGTTGTGGCCCACCAGGCGACGGTCTCGAAAACTAGAGAGCTCGAGCGCCGACAGACTAAGACCGAAGAAGTAGTTAGCTGTTGGCAGCCTGAGGCCGCGGCGATTCCAGACCCAAGTCTTTTTTCTTTTCTTATTCTCAGTAGCTCTTTTTCGTGGCTCGAGCTAGAAAATCGGGTAAACAAAGGATCGGTTGATGCTCTTGGGGGAGGGTAATTCCGGATTGAAATTCTCTGCAATAGCCCCATCCCACCTTGCTTGGATGTAGATTGTTATCAGGATCGTCGATTCAGTCTGCTACGTACAGACAGTCCGGAGCGCAGCGATCCTCTTCATCAAACCCACTTGGAAAGCATGTGCCCTCTATTGACCCAGGCACTCACCTCTCTCCATAGACATTGTGATATAATCTACATACGTGCATGCAGCAAGACAATCTGTGCACCCACGCTTGGCCCCAAGACCCAGGAAGCTTAAGTACTAGTCCACAAACCATGACAGCACAACTCCTTTCCAACTGGACTGCACAATCCAATGTGCCTTCAGAAGACCTTAACAGGCCACTCGAGGTAGTACTCGGCAGATAGTAGTGCATGAGGAATCTTGCCGACGTAGGATTGTCCAAGCCAACTGGGCGACTGAAAAATGAGATAGGTACCTCACGATTCTCCAGACGTTTCTATTTCGGGTCAATGCATCATTACTCAGCCATCAATAACAGCATTGTACACTGTCTTGATTTGACGCAAGGGCAGCTGCATAAAATAGACTTTACCCTGGATGGAGATGATGTGGAGACCATTTTCATTCGGGTCACTGGAAACTGTAACTTCTTGCTCGGCTATTCCTTTGGGCTCCGATAAACAGTACGGAGTATTATGGGATGGTCTGGTCAGGAGAGATATTGGATTAGTTAGTGAGATAGCCTTCGTAGAACTACAGCAAGTAGTAGTGAGTCGGAATCGGCGTTTCTTCCTCCTCTCTGCTTTCATTACAAGCAAAAACCGGGGTAGTTACACAAGGATTATGCTTATCCATTATGATGATTGTTGTTGTTTCCTTCCCGGCTGAGGCAAAGAATTGAATTCATGTCGTGATTCACTCGAAGCATTATGAACATAGCTTGGATGCATGTACCATGCAGGAAAGATACGCGAGCGACCGTATTATACATCATATGAACCCATCTACTTGGTTCTTGGGTATGATCGTCGCTCGATAATATGATATCGCATATCCGAGACACTGTAATCTGGAACGACAGTTTCCTATTTCATCTACCTACAGCGTCATCCATGTCGCTCTTCTCCTCCGCGACCGATAAGGTTTAGATCAATACTACCGCGGCAAAGAAGTTCGACTGCTCGGCGAGAACAAAGAGGTAGAAAAGGAAAAAAAAAAAAAAAAGAACAGAAAAGTAATGGATCGCGTCGCTTTGCGGAACACACATCCGTAGTAGTACCTGTGTCGCTCATCCCCAACAAATTTCCATATAGAGTTTTTTTTCATGTTTCGAAGGAATCTAGTCGTACGGATATATTTCTGGGTTGCTCCAGCCATGGCGTCGGGACCGTGGGGTGGCGTTGAGGCTTACGCCAACAGGCGCAGTTGACAACCTGACAAAGAAAAGCATATGATGGATCCGGACGCTTGTAAAGCTATACCTGATTATTGAAGCATCTTTTGACAAGGCAATTAATTCCAGGGAGTCGGGTTGTACAAAGTTACAGCCGACCGTTACTACCGACTGTCCTCGAGTCCAGACTGGACAGTAGCAGAGAGTACGGAGTACTCCGTACTTCCATTCTCTATTCCTTCCAAGGCGCAGTCGCACCGGTAACACAAAGACCGCTATTATCGACCGGGATTACCATCATTACCTCGACTAATCACTTTTCTATTTGATGTCATCTTCCATAGTCCCGGGATGGACTAGTAGGGGGCACGTGTTCATCGTGGTATGCGGGATTACTTCCTGGCCCGGTCGCCGACTCCCTGTGGACTAACTGGTAGTGTACCAGGCCGAAGGGAAGAGGGGAGGAATAGTTTCCGATCCCGGCCAATGACCGCATATCTTGCGCGCTCAAATTTGAGGGGTGTGATACCTCACAAGATAGTCCAAAGCGCGCGATGTCATATATTAAAGGGTAGGGTACTTTGCGCCAGCTGAGCCAAAGAAAGGGACTCTTCCCCAGGAACCAGACGGCATGGTCGGAACCACTGTCACTTCACCCCCACGAGCCATTGCTAGACCAGTGCTGTACGACATGGAACTAACGAATTGGCCTCTGGGTTTCGAAAAGTGATAGCTGCTATAGCGTCACCCCACCGGCAAACCAGGGCGGGGCGGCATGGGAGGAGGCACAGTCTGATATCCTATGACTACGTCCCACAGGACCATAGCATCACTTTGCCTTGAGCTCGTGAACTCGTCCCGTGTCGCGCGCGTTCGTGGGGATGACGCCCCTACCTCAGCAATGATGATATCAGGGGTAGCAAAGTAGATCCATGGGACGGGACGGGTTACTCAACGGTAGCCTTGGCAATTGCTTTGCGAGTCAGCGCGGACGGCGAGCCCTCGGACGAAGTACGGACCCTCTTCCAGAACCTCCTGAAAGGGCGGCGGATGGAAAGACAAAAAAAACTTCAGGGGTAAAAATTATTCAAATTACGTCGCGCGTCACGTGGCTTCGCCTGAAGTCCATTTCGTCCCGAGTGCAGTCCGTGTCGCAAGGGTACCATATGTCGGAAAATATAGCATCGTAAATTGACTGGGCGTTACAGGTACAAAGCAATTATACTGAACTCCTATTCTACGTCTCCATCCACAGGATCCAGTCATACCATGTCGATGGATGGCGTGTTTCGAGCTCAGTCATCCCACTCCACCGCCCCGTCGATATGGCGTTCCCGACGAGCCGTTGGAAGTCGGCGACCGTGCAAATTGAACTCAACCAAGCCCGTCCCACGATGATGCGGCCATAGTCTTCCTTATTTAGACGATGATATACACGGATGACCCTAATTATGATATTGCGTTTCCGGTTTCAATGGTTCGAGTGGATCAACCGCAAAGGAGTATATACTATACAACCAATTGGATTCGCGCTCTACCTGGCGCCCGTATTGTCGGGACGTTTCGATCTCGATGTATCTACGCAGTAATCACCATGGAAGTTCTTAGGTTGTTCATGGAACATTCCGCGTCTAGTCATAGCCCCTAAACCAGGGCCTACGCAGTACGAGTCACGGTACGGAGTCGATATAGCTATATCGATGTCAATATATATATATCTAAATATGTCAGAGATCCTCATGCTAACAATACCATATAATACAATGCTACCTCATGAGGGAAGGTTCCAATCACCCGACATAGATCTCTCCCATTGAGCAAAAGATGTAACCGACACAGAAAATCCCCACCTAACCTAACTACTAGTAGTTCTCCTCGACATGCAGGAAAAATCAACCCCCGTGGATCTCTCGACTCCTTATCATCACTGCACTAGCAGGACTAGCGCCAGGCCAGGATTCAATGATACTCGCACCCGATTGAGAAATGTCTTTGAAGATGGCCCTCGTGCACCCCACTTGAGTGCAGCTCACTCACAGCCCTAACTCCTATGGGGATTCTGCACGAGCGCACGTCAAACAATTCCACGCTGAAGAAACCCGTTGCCCGGGCTGACCAAAAGGAGAGGCGAAGGCAAAACGAAAAGTTCTTTAATCTTGATATTATCATCTGCTTTCATAGCAAACTAAGAAAAGCATATCCCGCCCCGTCATCATTAGACTAGTATTTCCCAGATGACCGCAGGGCTAATCCATGCATCTGTAGTTTCCCTCCGTGGAGCGGGCCAAGCTGTTTAGACCTATTGAACTACTGCAGGTTGCTCTATGTATGCAAGTTAGTTAGTTAAGTAGTTAGCTAACTATTTAGTTACTTGACGAATAGCCCTCTTAGTCATGCTGCATAAGCGGGAAATGGCATTCAGTCTTTTTTTCTTCTTTTTTTTGTTCTTTAATTTTCGTTCGCGTAAATGTCAATTGCTCTCTCGACAAACAGCGATTGCCTTGCCGATCACCGACACGCCCTCGAACGAAGGAAGAGAGAGCGCAGCAAAAGAGACCCGCCAGGATCAACCAACAGCACACTTTGCGTGGTCAAATTACCGTGATAATGAAGAACGGCGGAAAAGAGTCCAATTGGATATCCCCCCAAGCACATAAGTATAAACGATAGGGTAACGACATAGGTCCTTGCGTTCCCCATTCCCCCTCACGGTGCTGCAATTCCCTACCATCCTGTCACACTTATCACAAAGCGATCGCGTCCCCGGAGGAGCTGTGATCCTGAACACATGCAAAAGGGCATCTGCCAGAAAAAAACAAAACAAAACAAAAACAGTTAACCTAGGTAAATCAATCAAGCTCGCGGGACGAGTCAGCTCCCGACTATATCGCGCCACAACTATAGCACTAGTAGGCGTATTGGACGGGAACGTTGTGGTTGCATTGGGGTTTTTTATTCTCCTATATCCCGAGACGCTTTTTGGGATGATTCTTTTAGCTTAACCGGCGCCCAGCTAAAGTTTACTCCTCTTGCCTTGTAGATCTGCCTGTCCTATGTATCACTATCTATAACAGGGGCATGATACGTTGATCGAAAGTCTATGCTCCCCCCTCTTAGAGTGGATCGATGTAGCAAGGTGGGCGAACGAGGCGGAAAAGAAGTTCAGAATAAATTAAATAAATCAAACAAAAGGGTAAAAAGAATGACAAGGATGGCCTACGGAGTAAAACCGAATGTATAGGATAGTATACGCAATCCACTCGGAATCAGCCTGCCCAAACCAGAGCCCTCTGCATATCGCATTCCCCGACATCCTGTGCCGGGGAAGCTGCATCCATCCCCAGACGCAAGCAGCGGTGTAACCGAGCAAATATGAACCATTCCGTTTGACTCGATCAGTTAGTCTCTTAACGGAAGAGGATTATGCAGCATGACAGCTGTCAGCCGTAGATTCCTCGGCAGGGGCACGAACGGCAAACAAAAAGGAAAAATGATCAGCGAACGAGAAGACAGGAAACGGATGTACCTAAACAGACGGCATGAATCTGCAGACTTGCTCGTGGCAAAAAAAAAAAAAAAAAGCGTCTTGGGTGAGATTTGCAAGGTCGCTCGACCAATAATGGCCAGCAAGATGGCCCTTCACGTGCGGTGTGATAAACGATGCAGATACTAAAATAGACAATGTGGTTATGCACCTCACTATCACACTCGGCACTTTTTTTTTCTTTTTGCTTTTTCTTCTTTCCCTGTACGTACTTCCTCCTCCGGACCTGATGCGATGCTCTGTCCCTGTTCGAGGCAGGCGCGCCAAAAGAAGTACTATGCATCGGCTTTTTCGTGGATAGCTACAGCATGCATTTGCAGACCTGCCCTGCTGTAGCTGAAGATTCAACCTCGATCGATCAAATCGGGGCTTATGCGTCTCTTAACAACCCCCAACTATACTTATTGTCTTACTTTAACCTAGCAACCCGATCATCTTTTGGATTATAAATGAAGTACTACTGCACTCCCTTGAGACCCGCTGTCAAACTATTGAACCGCTAAAGAAACACCACGGTTCAGCTGGTGATGATATGCGTAACCACCACATATCCCGGCGCAACAAACAATTCCAGGACATCTCTCTGCAAGGTTGACAATCACAATCACCCAGACAAGGTCCTGCAACCAACGAGTCTCTCCTACATATCGAGCGACAAAAATATCCCACAAATCAACCCCCTTCCCTGCCCTTCCGACCCTGTCGCGAAGGGGGTGCAACTCCGGGCATTCTTCAGCTCCGATCGCGTCAAAGGGATTGTTTTCTATTGACAGCTGCGCGGAAGGACGACAATTATTTGCAGACTCCGAATTTGGGATCATAGTACTCCGTCCTGTTGGCATTGTACAAGTGTCAAGATAGTAGAGCAACATGTATGCTGTCTATCGCGTCGAATAGTATCCAACTAATGTAGAAATATATATATATATATAGAGTACATCCACTAACTGTACGGAGTACGCTATATCCACCACAAACCCATATAGGTAAAATGTTACACTCAAGAACAGAGACGTAAAACGCCAAAATACCCTGCTTCGCTGACCAGTATTCCAAAATCACTCACATGCCACCAATAGTCCCAGATACCACGCCCTCCGTCTACCCACTGTAGTATAATAACGACAAGCACTCCTGTCGCCTGACCCTACCAGGTCTCTACTCTCCTACCCTGATCGCAACCACTACGCTAGATCCAAAATGAAAGCTCGCCGCTATTATCGCTCTCCTCCTGTCCACTCTTGCTCGCTGCCGGTGCACCCAGCAAAAGTGCCCACAAAGACACAGGGCATAACCCTTACCCGGGGGCTACAAAGTCACTGCTTGGTAATGTTGACAAGGCCTAGATCTCCCGTGCTGAACGGATACTATCTTTTCTGATGCCGTCGGAGCGCCGTCCTTCGAGACTGACACGTGGGATGGATACAGGACCCAAATAACAAGCGCTGAGAGCCATTGGGTTATCTTTGATGGGATTAGGGGTTCAAGCGAATCTCTGTTGGGATATATGTATGAGACGATGTTGTTATGAATATCAGTCCAAGTTTTAAAATCCATGTATAGTCCGATCAGAACATGCCCTCCATGTCCAAATCGAGGAACTCTGGGTTTCCAACTGCCATGTCGGCTGCATTCAAAACATCGTCAATGCTTGTATCAAGCGCTCCACCCATACTCTGTCCCATTCCGCTGTCTAGCCCGGCTGCGGCTGCGGCTGCGGCGTTGTCTAGCATGCGATTCAGATTGGCGGCGTCGTCATCCCCTACGCCATGCCCTGCGCCCGTCGGTTCGAGATCCATCTGGCCGTGATCTTCAACCCCTAGTTGCATATTCTGGATGATGTTGCTCATGTCCAGGTTGGGCATCTGCGACGTCGGTGTCATAAGGGCGTTCACTCGACGGTACAGTCGCACAATAACCTCCGCGCGTAATGGATCCTTTTCCGATAGCTTCGGTACGTTTTCATGCTGCAAATTGAGTGCATCGCGAAGGGTGAGAATCGGGCATCGTGGAAGAGATTCTTTGTTGGGATCCACGGGATGGTAATTGCTTTGTTCTACGGCAAAAGACTCAGCTAATGGCGCGCAGATCATGGTCACTGCGATATCTAGGGCAAGGTCAGCATTGCCTGTTTCGGTCTGCACCTTTAACTCGTCGACAATAGCGGTGAGTACGCGTGTAGATCCGAGCATTCGAATGCCGGCCACAAGCTGTCGATGCGTATAGGAATGCGGCGCCATGCTCACACCGGGGCTTGTGCTCCAAAGTACAAGCCCTTGAAAGGTGCTTCGGATACTACCAAGTAAGCCCCCAGGTGAGTGAGTGGTCCAGCTGTCGAGCTCTGACCGGTGACAGCTACCTGTCCGCTGGAAGGACAGGCAGGGCTCAAGCACATCCAGAATAGGTTTGATGTCTGCCCGGTTCGGATGGCGAGACCGGATATCCTTGAGTTGCTCATCCAGCGAACGTGCGGCGATGTTCAATACCGTCTTGTGGATTTCTCTCGCGTCGCCAGATATTGAGCTGGGATTGACTAGAGACTGCAAGGTCTTCAACGGAATTGTCGGGTCACTCTCGGTCTCCCAGATATGGTTGCCTAGCCAGGTCAAAGCGACCACTAGCGACGGGAGCAGGAAGGGCTCAAGTAGATCTATGACTATTAGTCTTGCGCTGAAGAATATGGATAAAAGCCTTACACTCGAACCCTCCCTTCAAGGTGTCAAACTCCAGTTTTCCAGCTTCACACGCCGTGAGGCTTTGGTTGAATAGGGTGGTCACAAGAAGATAGAACTCTTGCGGGCTGCAAGATGACATGGTCTCTTCGCTGATTCCCTCAGCTATGAAAAGTGCAGTAATCCAAGCACCAAGGTTCTTATTTTGCTTCTCGCTCAGATCATCCAACTTTTGGCTGGAAGCCCCACAATCCAGTAGTTTTAAAATAAAAGAGTCGTTGCTCGTGATTCCGAGATCGTATGGCCGTAGATCATATCGGTATTTGAAGGTTAGTATAAGTAGGAGAATGCTACCGAATTCATCGTAGACAGGCTGGCTCTCCCCCTGATCTTCGTCCCAGTGCCAGGAATCCAACAAAGTGCAAAGCGGTTGCAGTACCTGTTTTGCGCTACGGAATAAAAGAATCACATCGAGAGACTGAGGGCGCCTGGAAAGCGAACTGCAAATACTTTTCAAGGTCATTGTCTCTTTCTGGTTGCAGAGGTTATGCATGACCTGCACCTGTATTAATTATGTGTTGACTAACTCAAGTCCAAGAAACATACCTCCGTGATGGCTGCGACAATAGCGCCCGCATTGCCTTCTGTAGATTCAAGTTCGCTGACCAGTTGCTCTGCACGTTCCTGGTTGGTATTGATCTGCGACACGAGGTCGTCTTTGTTATATCCAACAGGGGGAGTTTGCATAGGATTTTCACCTAGCAAGCGCTCAATGCTGGACTCAGGGATCAATTTATGTGAGGCACAGGCAAATAGGAACTCCGGTCGCACCTCGGACAGAACGGTACTGCCTTGCATTGCGAACATCTGGGAGAAAGATGGAAATGTATTTGGGTCCAGCCGGCTCAAAGCATGGCTTATGCACATTTCCATTGGTAGTGAGACCATTGATGCTGCCATCATGGCTGCGAAGAATGATGGAAGCTTGTTTACCAAGAACGAGCGGAACATGAACATCGTTCGACTGGATTCGTTGCGATACAATGCGTTCGAGAGAACATCAAATGTAGCAGCTATAACCTCCTCAACCAGCACGTCATAGTGTCCCTATTGATGTCAGATACACTGATCTAAACCAGCCGAGGAAACAGCGCATTCCATCACCTACCCCATAGCGATTAGTGAGATAGTTGAGTAGCATGCTGTCGTCTACTAAAGGGCGGCCCACAAGCTAGAGAGTCAGTATTTGGGAACAAATAATGATGCTTATGACGGGAAATACCATTGCATTTATATATATGTAGAGACCAGCTCTCGAATTTATGACAGGCCCATCCATAACAGAAGCCTCGAATTGAAGCGCGTTCACATTTACATTGTCCATCATAGACTGCAATGACTTGTTTGGTGGCTCCCCATACAGATTGAATCCCTTCTGTAGGCTGTCCAATCTATTGCGAAGCGGAAGTGAAACTTCCATACAAAGCGGGAGATATGCTGAAAGTGCCTGACCCAATTTGACCTTCAGCGCTACTAGACGTCAGCACGTACGCTCACATACACAATGAACAATCAAAGAAGCCCTGTACCTTCGTGGGAGTCACTAGAAAGGACTTCAATGCCCTTTCCAGTCCCGGACAAAGCCGTAAGGAGGATTCCTAGCGACTCGAACAACGACACCGCATCCGGGGAGCTCATCAGCCCGCCTGTCTGTTGATTGGGATCTATATGATTATTGTGCCAGGCCACAACAGCCTGAATCCAGTCTATAATAGCTGAAAAAATGCCGACAGCTTCGGCAAGTGACTTCGGGGTGCTACCGGTGGAGACGGAGAGCATAGCATCCTGTATGACTCTAATATCCGTCATCAAGGTATAGCACTTCAGGGCGTTTTTGCTCTGAACAGCTCCAGAGCCAGGAGACTGCGGCTTGTCATGAATAGATGAGTACTTCAAAAGTGAAATCAGAACTGTAGAGGTCTGCACCTTGCCCATCTTACAGAGACAGTCTATGTAAAGGGGGAGAAGCGGATCCCATTTGATTCCGGTTGCCAGGCGTATTTCCAGCAATACGTCAAGGAGAGTACCCTCGGCGATAGGACATCTCCGGAATAGTATTTTCGATAGAGTCTTGAACTCGGTGGCATCTATCCGACGCATGAGACTTTGGTGGAGGAATGCCCCCCATTGTTCGGAGGACGTCATGTTCCCGATAATCTTTTTTCTTCCTTCGCAGACCTCAGACAGATCATATCAGACAAACAGAATCGCCTGTTTAAAACATATATCCACCTCCACAGTCCTGGTGCCAATGCTTAAGCATTTTGCTCAGGTCGCATACTGAAGCTTCAAGCATCAACAAACACAGCATTATTTGGAGACGTCCACGGCGTGATCCACGTGATTTTATGTAATCAATCACATGACGGACTTCTTGTTGTGGTAAAGCGCTCTGGAGACCAAAACAACCCCAATAATGACTTCAACCCTTGATATCATCTCATTTTGACAGCAGCATATTGTCGAGTACAAGTCAGGTCCGCAAATTATTTGCTTTATAGATCACCACCTGGTACAAGCATTGTCTCGCGGTAGTTGAAGCCCATCACCCCCCACAGTAAACAAAGCCAAGTGCATGTTTTCACCTTCGCTGCCATTGTTTCCTGGAAATCTAGAATCTAGATAGGCCTATGGAGCACTAAGTTATTGATGGTACTCTGTACTATACCTCGGTAGAAAATACCATCGACACAACTCCAATACAACCTTACGAAGCGAAAAACGCGATCTCCGCAAAGTATCCAACCTCATCATCGGAACCAATCCAGTCCACCTCTTAGGTAAAGCAACCCGGCCGATGGTTATCCGTTTCACCGGAACCCCACGTAGAGACTCGCCTTAAGGCCGAGATCGCACAACCTGGTTCATACCAAAATCACAACAGCCGATTGAGAAACCGGTCCGACCATGGAAACAACCACAACGGCTTTGCTTGAAGAAGTAACGTCGGAGGTTATACCGCTTGCTCCTCTTGGGGGGGCTAACGAAGAAAAAGTGGATCTCCCTAAAATAGCGATAATGAAGGAAAACCCGGGTATGAAACTGCGGTTCTCAATACTAAAAAGGGGCAAGTAGATCTTGTGTCCGCAGTGTATCTGTCTCATCTCCTTGCCGATCTCCCCACCCGATAAACGAACGATCTTCAGGTTGGGATGTGGACCGCAATGAAAATTTTCCTGTGGTTGCCGATAGGGGTTTACGGTTGTTGCAGGTGGGTGAACGTTTTGCAATGCGGGTGGAAGGGCTTTCTTCGGTAGCGAAATTATGCCGTCGTTCTCAGGCATGAATATGGCTGATATATGCCGTATAGCCATGCCAATTATGTCCGAATCATCAATGTACGGATTATGCACTCCAGGAGTTCTCCTGAACAGTTGGTGGCGTGAACTAGAAAGACAGGATCGGCATCCAAAATAGAGTGTAATACCAAGGTCGATCGGACAGAATGGATGCGAGGCATGGATACTTTGAATACTATACGGGTGACAGATATATCACGTCGCGCCCTCAAACGACAAAAAAACACGATGTGTTTACCATACCGTATAAAACAACCCTTAAAGCTGCATCTGATTGCTATGCAGTAACATATAAACTTCTCATAGCTTTCTCTCACGTACAAATCAAACCCTTACAAATTTTCAACTATTGCTGCCAGGTTGGAATAAAGTAGCCGTTGGGCCAACTGTTAGATCAGTCAGCTGACGCGCAACGAAAATTAATTCTCCGAACCATGCGACTCTCATGTATGTGCATTATGTTCTCCATAATTTTTTGTATCCATCTCACAGCTCCGTCCATTGTGGAGCAGTTCCCTGTCGGATTGATCACGCTGGCGAATAGGGTAGAACTACTACATTCAGAATAATACACGGAGTACTACTAGTAGGTAGACCGCTATGTATGAAGTTATGAATCACTGCGCTGAGTAGTTGTAAAGCCCCGACGTCGTATCCCGAGGCTACAATAAACTGCAATCGTAGTGTTTGGTACATGGCCAAAGAAGTAAAAGCGGAATAAAAGGGACGGGGAGGTCATGCTAGTACTGGTAGTACTACTTAGTACTAGTAAGTAGTAGAGTTCCTCGGGGACTTGCCGTACTATCTCAATCATTGGTTGATCTAAGTAGGAGTGATCAAACACTTGTGACGAATCATAGCCCGGAACTACTAGCATCGAAGTTACCCGATACAGGGACGGAGGTAGTTGTAGTTTGGTATAAGGGGTGATCTATATATACTTAGTATTCCAGACTCCGAGGTAAACATTGACCTAGATTTCTGGAATCTGTTGCAAGACCGGGTCCGAATAAATACCGCTCCCACAATGCAGGAGCCAACAACAACGTAGGTTAGAGTCGACTCAATGGGTCAGCTCAATTCAGATCGAAAAGTTCTTGACTGACCATGTGGGTCAAGTGGGGAGCCACAATCACTCCGTATTTGTAATCGGAACTTCATCATAGTTAGTTAACTATCGAATAGTTAACTAACCACGTCCCTAAGATTTAGAAATATATTTGTCCGATGTACTGTATACGACGAATACTTTGGCTAAGTGTGTCGGGCGGTAGAGACTACACCCAAAATTCCTCCCGAAGGAGGGGTTAGGAACTAGTACTAGGCCCCTTAAAAAAGGAAGCGATCCGTAGTGCGGGCATTCATCACCAAATCCCGGGTACCTGGAGATAGGCTCCCGACTAAGTTAGGCGTTTGGGATCCCTCCCGTGAGCCCCGACCACGAACGCTCAATGGCCCGTAGACTAATTGTTAGACTCCGCCATTCAGCCCGCCACAAACACATTCTGGTCACCGTCGAACTCTCCAGAAAACAGTGTTGAGAAAATGGTGTATTTTTTTTTGGTCTTTGAAAAGGAAGACTTAAGAACCAGCCATTCAATCTTCATATACACATTGGCGCCTTGGAAATCAGTACGCTCGACTCGGCTATATGTGAGCTTTGAAACACGATCGAATCGATGCCTTCCCCACCAGAAACCAAGGAATTGAACAAGTCGGCGGAGTCTTAACCTGCCACTTATGGCCAGCACAAACTAGTGGGGCCTCATGGGCAAACTTTAACCCACCACCGCGTGGCTAATGGATGGTTGTATACGGACGTTCCCTTTTGAGTTCAACCCAACTGCATCCAGGGGACTTCCACTCGGTACATTTCCCGCAGCTATGCCACATAATGGTCCAGGACCAGGTAGCCGGAATTCACGCTAAAACGGAAGTGACCGTCCCCCTCCCCTGGCGCAATCGAGAGGCCCTCGGATACTACCATCAGAATGAACAAGTACCCCATTTCTAATAACGAACGCATGAAGTAAAAAGGAGAAAGATCAAAAGCATAAAAGATGTTTGTATGCATATATATTCTTATTATTGCACTTCCTAGAAACAGTACCATTCTGTTCCGGTGGCATTTAATATCCTGGCCTTTCTCCTAAATAGGAGGGCCACGAAACCTATCGCTCTTCGAAGTGTAAGGTCATATGGTCGTCATCTCGTGATGTGAAATATCGCTATATCGATGATTCCATAGAACTCCGTAATATCGCTCTGTGCTGGATATCCAAAAAAAACAAAGGAAGGAAAGATAGATATGAATGAAGAAAAAGGGCCATATCAAAGTCAACCTCGCGAACTTCTGGGCCGCGACATTTGTGAAGAGGAGTCACGAAGGATGTCGGGCGCCCGTGGTCCAACCATCCAATCTTCCATCGCAAGCCACTCACTCCAGCTCCTCTCAGCCGCTTCGATCTCCGAATCTAAGGGTCCTTGCAAGGGACGCAAGAAGGGAATGGTCTCTAAGGGAGAGATATCGTAGTCTTTTTTCACACAAGCCCATCCTCCACTCTTCGCGGCGAAAAGATAGTTACGACGCTCTTGCTCATGCAGAAACCCAACGCCAGACCCCCAATCGTCGCCGAAGAATCCGTGTAGTACACCAGGGAAATCCATCCCCGTAGCCACAAGACGACGAATATAAGGAATTAAAGAGACAGGCGGGGGAGGATTTGAATTGGAAGTTGACGCAGGTGTGGTACTAGCAGTTGGGGTGTGATCGGTGGAAGAATTGAACACAGGGTGTGGTTGACGTTGAAACGGGAGGCGGATATTCAAAAATGCTGAAAGTGCCTGAACGGTGGTACTATGTTGTGCATGGTCGAGGAAGTAACGCTGGCAATTATGATAGTGAGGGTACCATTCGAAGATATCGAAACCATCACCATTCACCCCAGGGGAGGTTCCAGTAAGTCCAAACATCGCAGTTGGATCGGATTGTGGTGTCGAGTTCATTTGGGTCCCGGATGAACGACTCGACCGATTTTCAGGGTTCCTGTTGGAAACGCAATCTTAGCCCCTATCCTTGTTTCCACTTAATTTCAGAATATCTCCCCTAACCCCTCTAGCTTGTAGTGCGTGAGTGCGCGCGCGTGTGTTTGTGTATGGGGTGGGTCAAGACTTAGGATATCAATGTGAAAGGGCCAATTTCCTCTCATAACGAGAGCAATTGAAATTGACCGAGTAGGGGAGCAGGTGAGAGGGGAATTACTTGTTTGTAAAAACACTCCTGCCTCGACGAAGTAGGACGGACACCCTGCGTCGAGACGGAGATGGAGATGGAGAGGACTGGAACAGGGTTTTGATAGAAAACGCCAGTCCTCTTCCAGGATGGTATTCGTTCATAGACATCTGCTAGACAAGGTCCATCTACATACGCGCGAGCCAGACACGGCTCATGACCAAGGAACAGACCGAGGAGGGGGAGGGGAAAGATACAATGGGCAAAGGACGGAGATATAGTTCTTTAGAGAAGGGGGGCCCATTTGAGAAGAATATGAAACGGGGTGCATGAGACATACATCAATTTTTTGAGAAAAGGGAAAAAGCTGAAGAAGGGAAAGAAGAAAGGGGAGACAAGAAACGGCCGAGAGGGTAAGAAAAAAGAAACAGCCTGCGGAGCTGGACTGAAGTGGATTTGTAGTATATTATTTCGGTGCGACTAACAAGAACGGGTCTGCCCGATGGAGTAACTCTTGGGAGACGTTGGCAGGCCCGTAGAAAGAAATTGGAGAGTTTGGAAACGGTTGGTAGGCTATAGATTGGGAACAAATAAAAATATAAATAATATGTCTGGATCTTGGATTATTTTTTGTGGTTTTTTTAATAGCCAATAGTGCTAATTGTGCAGTAATAAAGTACTGCCAATAATCATCATCCCACCAGATCTGGTCTACCCGGGACATTTTCCGTCAGGTTGGGGTACCTTATTTAGTTTCGAGGGTTAAATTATTATGATTATAATTAATTGGTTAATGATGCAATGTAATCGATAATGCAAAGCGAATAGAAACTTTTTCTTCTTCCTTTTCTTTTTCTACTTGAAAATTTCCTACCTAGAAACTATTAAATAGGAATGGAAAGAAAAAGAAGAGAGAAAAAATTAAAGAGGAAGAAAGATAGGAAAATAAAATTGAAAAATACACCTGACAAAAAATAAACCAGAAATTAAAAGAAAAGCGAAATATAAAAATAACATCAAATAGGCTATTACAATACAGATCGATGCAGGAAAGGGAGGGTACATACTCTGTCCCTTTAGCGGATGGCGAAAAACAAAAGCCATGGTCATCGCGTGTCCTCTTCTTGCTGGTAGTGGATCCGGGAAAATGGATGATAGGGCCATAAGCCCAAGATTCGAGATATCCGTGCAGCTGCCCTCATACTTAGAGTTGTGGCTTAGAGCTGGATTAGGAAAGGAATCTATATTGTTTGTCCTCGAAGTCTCCTTGGATCCTCGTATCCATCCTACGATTCGAGATTAAATTACATGAATTAAATGGACAATATCGCTTTCCATGTATGTTTGTTTACATTTTGCATCTTACGTATGTCAATTTTCGTTTAACCCGCAGATCGGTCTGACGCTTCACGAGAATGAAAAGCGGGATGACCTACTCACAGATCCGACTTTCAATGTCAATCAGGAGAAGAAAGGGAAAAAAAAAAAAAAAAAAGAAAAAAGAGGGGACGTCCCATCAAGCCTGAGATACACGATCGCCGAATCAGATCCACTCCAGACAACTGTAGAAATCTATCCCCCTAGTAGTGAACCCCATACTGTACCATGGTTTGAATTTACATCAATAATTGTTTCCCCGTGATTGTGACAATACGCTGACAGACACTCCTACCTCTCACCTCCTAGTAGTTGAGGTCAATGCATTATAATTATATAGAACAATGCTGTGTAACTACCAGTTTATAGCTTATGCTGCTAGCCACAGAGCTACGAGGTTGTACAAGACATGGGCCAGGGTCCACATACAAGAACCATTTGGCCCTGCCTTAGAAGTTAGGATCATTTTCCATGTATGGATGTATCTATATACTATATGCACATATCCTCTTGTACGAAACTTGTAAAGTGGAAAGATAGAGCCACTCCGAGCCAATTCTTGCTCTTTCTTACTGCTATTTTTATTTTAGTGTTGTCACACAGTATCCCGGGCTGTACCTGGATTATCCTCCAAGCAACGAGAACAAAATTGTAAATGTCTCTGGGGATAGGCTTGTAGATGAGCGACATGTTATCCCAACTGGTGACGCTCGCATCTGCATCTGTACGTCTAGGCTACTACTCTGCCCTCATGGTTCAGGTGACGCTAGACATTTACATATAGCAGTTTTGGGTGTGTTGGGTAATTGTTTGATTTAGGTAAACTATGGATCAATTCACTCACTGAAAAGATATCAGCACTATCTACATACCACTGCACGCAGGGTCAACTACCACAAGTAGATGCAGCAGCAATAAAAACCCTGACCCTACTGAATCTTATGCTGTGCAATACAGGCATGTCTGTACAGAGTACAGTCATATATCGAGGTGATTCCTACCTACCTAGGCACATGAGGTCCACACCATGTACCTAGTCGGTATTGTAATGTAATGTAAGGGAGAAATTTTTTAGTAAGGATATCCCCATCCTTCAACCGCAAGTTTCCCGACACCAAGATGCTTATGATAATAAGAAACTGAAATGATTTCGGAAAAGGGATTCATTGTCTTGTTGTCATTTGTCTCTTTTTTATTAAACTGAATTCTTAAATCAAAAACTTCGCATATATTGTCGGCTGAACGGCTGGGGTCTAGAGGGATTTGCCACATCGTGATGCGGACGGGAGATTTTGCGCCTTAGTCAGATCCACACCCTGCAATGTCAGGTGTCTACCGCATTAGTATGCGAATACCGTTGCTGGATACTAGTAGAATCGACGGTGTCATAGCTGACATTCAGCCAATATTTCCTCCCAGTCATTATTACTAATCTTCTGTCCAGTCATCGTAGATCACGCAAGCAGATACGTTCCTAGAAAAAGCAATAGTGACCCAGAAAATCCAAGGGTTGGCTCCAGACATTCTGCTCGAGCCAGAAGCTGACGTGAATTGGCACCATAACTGCATAACCATGTATTGTATACATCCAGTGATGTTGTAGAGAATGGAAGGATGAGCGGTGAGCAGCAACAAGCGAGTTGCCACTGCCGTGACGTGTGGTTGAGGCGGCATATTTCTGATGCGAATAAGGAATATATCACCCCTGGCAGAATCTGATAGATACACTGGTGGATGTGGAATGTGATGCAGACATAATTGATGCATCCCGCCCGTGTTCTGCAACCTCGACCATGGTCCTTAGGCTGATCTCTGTTGGGACTGTTGTGTTTTGATATGAATGGAAGATTCGAGGGACAACAATTTCCCAACAGCGTCTTCAAGACCAAAGATCATGAGTGGTCGAGGTCTGTAGGCTAGAACTGATGTTGATGCAGTCGCGAAACTGCATAGCGGTGTGCTGTAGTATGCGAGATCGCCGTTGGCTGTGTCAGTTCATCATTAGGTTGAAGTCGAGTGTCCCTAAGGTGTTTTTTTTTACCCCGCTCTTAATTGTTTTTCCAACCACCTCTTCACAAAGAATGTATTCGTTGATCTATCTCGAGAAGTGATCTCAGCACAAAGTTACTAGGCCAAGTTTAAAACCGATGGACCAATGCTTCGCGCTATCAACGCCAAGTCCTACAGCCCCATTATATGCAGGATAAGAGCGGCACATCCTAATGACTTAACGCCGAAGGGATGATCCCGAAGGTATTTCCAGGAATTCACTCACATAAGGTGCAAATGCACGTTTACGAGACCCATGCGTACTATTCCTTCTAGCTTAATTGGTGGACTGACAGACGTAAGGGGTACTGGATGAAGTTTGCCACACTACAGACGGGACTATTCTCCTTTCAAGGTGAGGGATTAGGCGACCTTTGATTATAGGTTGTCCAACTCGGAAGGATATAGGTAGATAGAAACTAAATTGATTTCGATAGATAGATCGAGCTATGTATTGTATGCTAATTGCAAAATTACATGCAGGTACATACGAAGACGATCTGTATACTAGTATACATACACACCTCCTATAGGCCAGCGGGCCAATCGATAAGTTGATGCCTAGCTATGAAGATATCACAAGATATAGTGCGGTTAAGCAAGGTGCTAGTTTCAACTATGTGAACACCTCAATATTGAGTCGGTATAAAGACACCCTCTTCGGAAAGCCGCGGAAGCCACAGCGATCTGCGCTCAGCCTCGCAGATTTTGCCACTGTGGCGTGATAGATGTCCAGCACATATGTGAGAGTGCATAGAGCAGGCCGCCAGCCACCATTTCTATTAGAGTGCATTAGCCACAATTTGCCACAAAGCCTATTTCGGTAAAGAATAAACACTTTGTAGGTCAGTGCTTGCTCCCTTTGTTGTCTCCTTGTCTCGGATGAACCTCCCAAGTATTACTTTCAGGATGGAAATGCCTCGCATCTTTTTACCTGGATAGTCAAGCCTGCCGACTGTTTCAAGCGGTGAAACAATTTCTGGTGCTGAATCCTGCTTTGCTTTGTCCAAAGAACATACTACCGGTCGACTTTCTCGTCTTGAGCTGTGGGGTAGCTCTAATGACGTCTTATTTTCCCTCCCGAACATGGCTCCCCTGCTAATGCAGGGACCTCAATTAGGAACAAGTACAGTGCAAGCCGAGCCTTATGAGGGTGACAGTGAATAATCGTGGCAGGGGTTGCGATTGGGCATCAGGAATCCAAGATCATATACGGAACCCAAAGCAAGGAATAACAAACGAGAGAGCACTAAGTAAAGTCCAAGTGGAGAACTTGGGATACGCTTAACACTATACGGATGGTTGGGCATATGGCTTAATCCAAATTGGCCATCAGTTCTTACGTTTTGGCCGAATCCAGCCGGCATAGGGCAAGGCGTAGGAGGTGTCAACTCAATAGTCCTTATTTGATTATCTCTTTTAGGCCACACATATACCCACGGCGGCACCATGTCCTTGTAATGGTGACTCTCTCTCGTTCTTCTCCTTGAATTATAGTTATGTCAACGACAGCGTGGATACATTTTTTGAGTAGACTAGCCAGCATTGGTAAGGCTATCATTAGGTAGTCTAGTTTGAATCCCGATTCCCGGCCTCGGCCTTTGAAGAACAAGTTCCCTTCCCGCGGTTCTCTCCCTTTCCATTTTCTTTCCTTTCTTTTTTCTCTGTTCTTATTTTCCTTTTCCTTTTCCTTTTTCTTATGGGAAAATTGTCCTAACCATGTGTTTGGGCGACGTATGTTACTTCGGGAACACTATGAAGAGGGCGACGGCACGTTACCTAACCTGATCTATATCGCCATTGACACTTGGCCCTGACGATCCCTGATTCTTTCGCACCCTCTTGCTGCATCTCTGTTGTTCTCAGCGGAGGACTGGTCAAAATCAACAGTAATGAAATTCGTAATTTTCGTCTTATTCTGAGCCGGGAAACATGGATTCCTGGTCGATCGTATTGACAGCAAGCGGTTTGAAGCCATTGTCCATGAGAATATTTCCGTGTCAGGAGGTCATTCGAAGACCCACTCTCTTTGAGATCCTTGGTCACCAAGACCTCTATTCATCCAGACCATGTGGAAATCTGCAGATCAGCGACGGTGATCTTGTTCTGATATCTTGGCGTCGAATGTCTGTCATATCCAATTGTAGCCACAAAACCCAATTATGCCTTCAAAACCAATGTCAAAAAAAAGAATAACCCGGTGTGAATCTCAACTCCGACAGACTAGTGACCATCCCGTCTCCATTTTCGCTTGTATTTCCTTTTTCTTCTTCTTTTTCATTATGGAGAAGAATAACCTACGTATCATTGTCCCCCTCCCCACCGCCAAACAAAGCATCGAAATGGGTGCCTAAACTCAACAGCCTCACCGATCAATCCCCAAGATGATCCTCCCTTCGGCCGAAAGTGCGCCACATGACAATAGTCCCACCAGGATCATGGAACCCCGAAGTTTGATTTCTACTGACGATACCTTGAAATGGTTCGCTGCTTGCATATGGATAGCGTCGCGGGCCTCTGCGATGGCCCTACCAAAATATGCAAGGGCTATCACTGCGCGCTGAAACCTATGGGGAATTCTGTAGGCGCCCAATCAATCGGAACCCATGGACTCTGCCAGTTTCTGCGCTTCGGAATCCGCGTCTACCCCTTTCGTGCGGCAAATCTGATATGGACACAGCGCATCCATGTCGTCGCGATGGGACTGTCGAGAGTGCGGGAGAGTCTTCGGCATGCTGGAGCTACCTAGGGGAGCTGCCGTTACCGAGGCTGTACAGGTATCATGTTGGTGAATTTTCTCCTATATAATCTTCCTCAGTTTTTTCAGACGTGTTTGGTGTTAATGCCTCGTTACTTTACAGACGTCCGTAATCTTTGTCTTGAGCATTCGGAGGCTCTAAGTTGAAATACCTTGTTTCTCTCAAAAGTACCTACAATGCCCTTGCACCAGCTGGGAGTAGGTCGTTGGGGGTCCAAGGCACATCCACCACTTCAAACGGTGCTTTTGCCTAAGACATGTTTTACTCGATCATCGCCGTCTAATATGCAATATCGCTGCTGATATGGTGACCGGTGCACTGTGATCACTGATCACGACTCCAAATCACCTCCATGGTTATTCTAATCTGCTTCTTGAATGCCTGAGCTCCAAAAGAAGAGAACACATGGTTTCTCCTTAGCGTCTACCAACTTGAACGATTAATCGCATTGCGATGCAGGCGAACCATTTCATTCCTAGTTAACTATATACAGGGTTAAAGATCCATATCCATTATTCACGCGTGTAAACCATATCATTTGGTAAGTCTATTGAAGGTTCTTTCCAAAGAAATCAACCAGCTTGGGGCCAGACTCATTCAGATCATCATAGATGTCAAAGTGGTTCTTGCCCTTCACAACGAACAACTCCTTAGGCTCCTTCGCAGTCTCAACTGCCTTCTTGCTGTAGTGAAGCGTCTGCGCCTCACTGCCAGCAATCATTAATAGAGGTCTGGGCGAGATGAGGTGCTGGAAGTTGAACGAGTCGTAAGGAATCATAAGATCATAGCTGACGGGGGGCACCTTCTGAGTCGAGCGCTCATGCTTTCCCCTGGCCGTTCCATAGTACGCGACAGCGTCCTTAAAGAACGGGTCCGCATCGTCCGCCACATTCGTCGCATCGAACATGGCAGGGACCTCACTGGGAATACCGCTGGCGACGTTAGTCCGCCACTGGCCGGCAAACTGAAGGGCACCGGCGATAGCCTGGGCATTCTCCTTGTTGTGTTCATGCACACCTCCGTTGCGTGTCATGCGACCGACGCAGGCCGCGCTGACGGTAGCCAGAGCGCGGATGCGAGCATCCGACTGAGCGGCGTAGGAAGCGTAGCCGCCCGAGGCGCAGATGCCCAGCACTCCGATCCGCGATGCGTCCACCTGATCCTTCAGTGTTGTCAGGTAGCTGACGGCTGCCTTGATGTCTTCGACACGCTGGTGGGGGTCTTCGAGGCCGCGGGGCTCGCCGGTGCTTTCGCCTTGGTAACCGGCGTCGAAGGTGAGGGCGTAGAAGCCGGCCTTAGCCAGAGCTTTCGCGTGGTCGGTCGAGGTTTGCTCTTTCACACCGGTCATCGGGTGGCTGACTACCACGGCGGCGCCTTTGCGGTCTGGGGCACCGTCTGCTGGTGCGTAGAGTTCACCGCAAATCTTCAGGTGGAAGGATGGGAAGAGGACCTGAGTTGGGGAAGACATGGTGTTGGGAGATCGGCGATTGAATCGGATAGATTTGACGTTGGAATTAGTTTCCGGACAAGGATTTCATATTGCAATGCGATCTGTAACAGCGAAGCTGCTGTTGAATGAGAGTGCCTTCGTACATCGTGTTTTAGATATTATGAAGAATCGTTCAGGTCGAACCCCAAAGAAGCATGAAACCTACTAGTAGCTACGACCATGACGTAGCCAAAGTCCGAAATACTTTGGCGGAACCTAAACTGTTTCGGGCGAAGGAAGTGTTCTCAGGCTTGGATTGGCCCTTGTCATTGGTTCGTTGGGTCCTGAGAAATACAGTAGTCTTACTAAGTAGAGTTGGAATCTGATTTAGCGTCCGATGCACTGGGATTCGGCCGAATTTTTTGAAACGATCGGCATACCGTCGGCCGAAGGAATTAAAGGCTGTGATTATCTCCTGATGAGGGATTACCCTCCCTCCGGAGTTTGAGCGGACATAGGGGCATGTTCAAAGTGAGTAGAATAGAATGGTAAGGAGTTAAGAAGGATTTATAATCAAATAGTGTTTGTCGCTGACGGACTGCGTATAGTAACCATCGGGGTTATCGCCAATAGCTTCTTGTGAATAAGCAACGATGGCAATTTAGTCAGTACGACTTGGGTTTTAGTTAACAGTCTAGAAGGAAAGTATTGTGATATAAATTGAGCTCGTGTTGCTTAGGATAGATGGTTGGTTCATCTTCTCTGTTAATCAACACAACATCCTCCCTAACAAGCACTTAACTTCTATTCTAGAATATATATTCAGCAATGTCCTCTACACAATCAAGATATGCCAAAGCTCATGAGTCCCTTCAGGGACCTGGCGATGCACGACCTACCGCGTTACAAATCGTCCACGATGAAAACCGGATAAACGATCTCACTGACAAGGTGATCATGATCACAGGCTGTTCATCCGGGCTCGGCATCGAGACCGCCAAGGCCCTCTTCCACACAGGAGCGACACTATATCTGACGGCCCGAGACCTACAAAAGGCCAAGACCGCATTGAGTGAGATCGTCGATAGTCCACGAGTCCATCTTCTCCACCTAGATCTGAATTCCTTGGCATCCGTCCGCGCATGCGCTGAAGAATTCAGATCTAGAGAGAGTACTCTGAACATTCTGATCGAGAACGCCGGCGTGATGGCATGCCCCGAAGGTCGGACTGCGGACGGGTTCGAAACGCAGTTCGGCACAAACCATCTAGCTCATTTCCTGCTCTTTTACCTGCTGAAGCCACTTTTGCTCTCTTCATCAACCGCTGGTTTCCACTCCCGAGTGGTCGTGGTCGCTTCCAGCGCTCACCGGGTTTCGTCGGTTCATTTCGATAATATCACTTTAGAAGGCGAATATGAACCATGGAAAGCCTATGGTCAAAGCAAGACAGCAAATATCTGGACGGCTAATGAGATTGAGAGACGCTATGGCTCAAAGGGTCTTCATGCTCTGAGTCTGCACCCTGGTGCGATCGCCACCGAGCTCCTTCGTCATGTCTCGGATGAACAGAAATCCGCGTGGGATGGGGATGACTGGCTCAAGAAGTATTGGAAGAGTCCTGAACAGGGAGCCGCGACTAGCGTCTGGGGTGCCGTAGCGAGGGAGCTGGAAGGCACCGGAGGAAAATATCTGGACAACTGTCAAATCGCAACACCTGCTGAGCCGACCAAGCGACATGGACCAGGCCATGCTCCGTGGGCGTACAACCCGGATGGTGAAGCAAAACTTTGGGCGAAAACCTTGGAATTACTTGAGTTAAAGAACGAGTAAGACTGTGATGTTATTCATTAGACCAATTTTCAATTCCTTATAGAAAATGCTGCGATATGGGTACTAGTCACTACGAGATTAATGAACTTGGGGTTGAAAAGAAAACAAAGGGTTAGCACCAAAATTCTGGTAACAAGCAGTATGAAAGCGACCAATAAAAAAAACACCTGACAATGTAGTGAGGCGACTTGTATCACTGTGCTGAGATGGTCACACATAAATCTTCTTGGCTGTGTATAAAGCCATCGAATGCATACGTAGTGCTGTAAACAACAGGACAAATATAAATGAGGGGATGGAAAGGACGCCGTTATCGGAGCGGTTATCAGACCTTATTTATGACGGAGAGACTTCGCATAATCGTCTATTACCAGCAAATCTATTCGTGGATTCAGCATTCCTGATCGCTGCCCAAACCATAATTGAGATGCATTAGCCGAGAGCTTGGCTGACGATCTTCCACTAAGAGGGCAGGTGTGGGTACACAGCCTCGTTTGAGACTTTGAGTCGCCCGGGGTTGAATGTACGATGCGCTCCTGTTATCAAGCCCGGGGTAGACATGAGGTAATGATATTACTGAATATGATATGCGAGGGAGACGTACTCCCGTATACTCATGAATCATTGAGTCAGGACTGGCTCGGGATCACCCCGCCAGTTACTCCGCATTAGTAGAACCAAACGCGATGTCGTCTGCTCCCAGAGGCCTTTTCGGAATACGGATGGTTGTTTTAGACAAAGAAACAGGAAATGTCAACACGTTGTTCGAACCGAGTCCTCAACCGAGTTCGGTCTATACAGGTTGGCAGAACTATACCCAGATTATAGATACCATATCGTAGACTCATTTAAACGATGCCCTTCTAGGATATCGTCGCCCAATCCTGAATTGACAATTATCCCATGGGTGTTTGGCTAAATTGAAAAGTGGCCTTCTTTTGAATCGGCCAACATTGTAACCCTGAAGTTGTATTGGTCGAACCCGATTCGGATTTCCGTATCCGGTATGGAGGCGGAGGGCGGCGCTCCGTGCCGAGAGAACTGCAGTCGGGCAAAGCAGCACGACAACATAACCCGCTTTCATAATTCTTCCGTAGACGACAGAGAGATACATCGTAACCATCTCTCTTTGCCGTGAGGAAACCCCGTCTTTGTTGGACGGCGGGGGTCGCATGACCCTCACCCCACGTTAAACTAAATTGGAGCGTGCGGTGTAGCACGTCCCGCCTTTAGCGAGAGGAAATGATAGTACGTACTATTCATCCTTGTTTCGGAGGAATCTCCATCATATCAAAGAGGAAGGGAGCGGTTGGTAGTCCATGCGCCCCCGACCAATTGGTCTGAGCGTTGAGGGGGGGGAAGGAAGTGCCCCGGTGAATGTGGTCAGATACTGCAATCGGTTAGTAGTTACTGATAAGGTAGTGAGTAAAATGATCAGATAAGAGATTCGATGGAGGAGCCTGTGGGGCCTCAGGAACGCCGCTCGAATGAGGATTAGCGGGATACACGTGAGCCGGCACTTTGAATCGGGACTGGAGGATTCGCCGGTCTTGGCAATGAACATGGTACAGTACACAGTGCAATGGACCGACTGTGAATTCAACCACGAGGATTCCAGATGTTAACGGTCCTAAGGGGATAGAAAGGGAATCATCCTTTGAGAATGTTAACCCAGCATCGATGCCCGACTTCTTCTCCCGATATCGTTCCATAAAAAGAATCATCTAAAAAATTTCGAGCCACGAGGATTTCCCGGAACCAAAAGCGGACTGGCGGGGGGCGGGTTTCCGCCGATAGATAACGGGCAGATTATGATGACCTTAAAGTATCGAATAACACACCCGAAGTTCGGACGTTAACCAGTGCGCTGGTGCCGGCCTTCCGCTTAGCCGCCTAGTCCCCTACCTTAATTCATTCAACGAATCATCGACTCGAACGGCCCACCTCCACTCCTACTGTCCTCCCCCGTCGGCCATTCCCACCCTCTTTCTCGTCCGACTCCGGCTCAGTGCTCGCCGCCCTCCGCTGATATCTGTCCGGACATAAATTCCCTTCCTTTCTCGCCTCAAGTCTCTTCTCTTTCTTCTTCACTGCTCCAGACATCTCTCTCCTCTCTCTCTCTCTATCCTTAAATATCCTTGAATAGCCTTGACTTCGGTCAATTGACACTTTTTGCCACCGGTTTCTTATCGATACTTGATAAGCCCCTCACCTTCACCTTCACATATTTTCTCAAAAGAGACCCAAAGCAAATTCAAGATGTCCAACCTTCCCATTGAGCCCGAGTTCGAGCAGGCCTACAAGGGTATGTAATCTGAAACTTATATTTCATTGATCTATTCTTTTTATATATAGATCTTTTGTCGGATTGTTTCTAACAAAAGTTTTTCCAGAGCTCGCCTCTACCCTTGAGAACTCCACTCTCTTCCAGAAGAACCCTGAGTACCGCAAGGCTCTCGCCGTTGTCTCCGTTCCCGAGCGTGTCATCCAGTTCCGTGTCGTCTGGGAGGATGACAACCACCAGGTTCAGGTGAACCGTGGTTTCCGTGTTCAGTTCAACTCCGCTCTCGGTCCCTACAAGGGTGGTCTTCGTTTCCACCCCTCCGTCAACCTTTCTATCCTCAAGTTCTTGGGTTTCGAGCAGATCTTCAAGAATGCTCTGACCGGTCTGAACATGGGTGGTGGTAAGGGTGGTTCCGACTTCGACCCCAAGGGCAAGTCCGACAACGAAATCCGCCGCTTCTGTGTTTCCTTCATGACCGAGCTCTGCAAGCACATCGGTGCCGACACTGACGTCCCCGCTGGTGATATCGGTGTCACCGGCCGTGAGGTCGGTTTCCTCTTCGGCCAGTACCGCAAGATCCGCAACCAGTGGGAGGGTGTCCTCACCGGTAAGGGTGGCAGCTGGGGTGGTTCTCTGATCCGTCCCGAGGCCACTGGCTACGGTGTTGTCTACTACGTTGAGCACATGATCAAGCACGCCACCGACGGCAAGGAGTCTTTCGCCGGCAAGCGCGTCGCCATCTCTGGTTCCGGTAACGTCGCCCAGTACGCCGCTCTCAAGGTTATCGAGCTCGGCGGTTCCGTCGTCTCCCTCTCCGACAGCAAGGGTTCCCTGATCGTCAACGGTGAGGGTAGCTTCACCTCCGAGGAGATCAACACCATCGCCCAGATCAAGGTCGACCGCAAGCAGATCTCCGAGATTGCCAACACCGAGGCCTTCGCTTCCAAGTTCAAGTACATCCCCGGTGCCCGTCCCTGGACCCACGTCGGCAAGGTCGACATCGCTCTCCCCTCCGCTACCCAGAACGAAGTCTCCGGCGAGGAGGCCCAGGCCCTCATCGACGCTGGCTGCAAGTTCATCGCCGAAGGTTCCAACATGGGCTCCACCCAGGACGCCATCGATATCTTCGAGGCCCACCGTGAGGCCAACAAGGGTGCTGCCGCCATCTGGTACGCCCCCGGTAAGGCTGCCAACGCCGGTGGTGTCGCCGTTTCCGGTCTTGAGATGGCCCAGAACTCTGCTCGCATCAACTGGACCTCCGAGGAGGTCGATGCCCGCCTTAAGGGTATCATGGAGGACTGCTTCAAGAACGGTCTCGAGACTGCTATCGAGTACGCTACTCCTTCTGAGGGCGTCCTTCCTTCCCTCGTCACCGGTAGCAACATTGCTGGTTTCACCAAGGTTGCTGCTGCCATGAAGGACCAGGGTGACTGGTGGTAAACATTCTGCGAATGTTTCCCCTCAAGTCAGCTTCTTTGATTCATGCTTCCATTGATACCTCTTGTTTATGATGATGATCCTTCTTGGTTCCTTTTGCCTGTTTAAGCGCGGTTGGTTGATAGAGGCGCCGGTGTTCTTGCTTGCCTTTTTTAACCATTATGATTTTAGACATCGTTTGATGTCTTGCACATAATCATGATTTATGAATAAATATTATTATACTCAAAAAATTTTCTTCATCCAATTCTCGTCTGAAAGTATCACAATCATTAAGTGTTGTAGTCTTCCCTATCAAGCAGTCTGTGACTGGTAATGGTACTAAACCGCACCTTCTCTTTTGTACAAATGAATCTTTCATCAACTGAAGTAAGCCCGATTTGTTCGATACTTCTTAAATCAATCAAACAGGATTAGACATCTCATTAATATGTGTGTATAGTACTAGTATATACATATCATTAAGCTAGCAAACTGCATAAGATTCCATCAGGCTGGCTAGAATTTTTCTGATGTGTTTGTTTTGTCCTAGACTGGAACCAAACCAAGGTAAATATGGCTTCTCTATAACTATATATTGGAGCTGGAGAAAAAGAACAAGAGGTAGAAAGCATAAACGAAGAGGGGAAAAAAACCAGGTCTATCAATCAGGCCATATCCTCCTTCGCTGTTTGACTGGTCGCTTGGACAGGGACGGCCGGCTTAGTGCGCTTCCTCATTCCAAGAAAAGACAGACCAAGAGCAACAACCCACTCGGACCATAAAATGGGAAGGGCGCGATATAAGTGCGGGTTGCAGCCATCAGTCCAAATCTGAAGCAGGATCTCGTAGAGTTCGTGGGCAGGGAAAACATAGCCCAGCCAGTAGAACCCTGGCGAGAGCTCAAAGGGGCCGATACTGCTTGAGACATTGAGGATGATCCAGGTTAACATGAAGAATGACATGAACTGCATCGGAATGAATGCCGTGGCAGCGTCGATGATCAGAAAGTTTAGGTGCATGACTAGCCAGATCGCCATCCATGTCAGCCCAAATTGATCTGACGTGGCGTTCCAATCCTCCCGGAAGGCCCATGTGTAACCACTCATACAGAGGGAGGCGATGAAGGTATGGCAAATGGAGAAAGCCAGCCGGAGGGCGATATTCTGCTTTAGTGATAGGCCGGAGAAGATGTTGAACTGTGCGGAAATACCGTTGAGCGCCATGAGAAAAAAGAACTGTTGCAGGATGGGCATGACCATGGAAACAGTGTTGTAGTAGAATCGAACTCCTTGAGCAATAGGCCGGAGATCAATTGAAGAGCTTGAGATAGGATTCAGCACAGTTTTGGCGATGTATGGGTCGGAGACATTGGCGGTGGATAATATTGTAGTTCCATTCATCTGGTCATAAGCACCGGCTGTACCATGGACGAGCTGAACCAGCATCGAATACACACTTTGGGCATAGGCAGAGTATTTAGCTCCGTTCCAGATATAAGTCAGTGCCTGAGAGTTATTATACTCCCTAGCGGCTTCTGCGGAAGAAACCGCCGTGGCTAAGCGGGAGGAAGCATTTGCTTTGGAATATATATGGCACCCCAATAGTGACCTTTGCAAACAGCATTTCGCACATCCTGCTCCGTGGGGTATTCGTCTACGGAATGTCGCTGGATGGTTGGAAATGACGGGCTTTTTAGTTGATCGTACGCTGTCATGACGGACTGGCCTATCACGTCCTGATCATAATCTATAAACAAAAGTTTCATCATGCTGAATCGAATCGAATCGTGATAGGCAGTACCATACAGATAACACATGTTCGCGAGAAACAGCAACTGGAGAGAAATAAACGCTCCTGCCAGCGCACCGAAGAATGGTTTTGGCAGCTGCATGTCGCTGGCTGAAGGATTGGGATGTTGTCGGTATGATTGATGATGGTATTGGTTTTTCCAGTGAAACAGAATGGCAAGAAGAAGCCTTGGGTAAATAACGATTGACTTCTTAACATACAATGAGATGAAGAAGAAAGAAGAAAAACGAAAGAAAGGCGCCGCCTAGGACCAGGGAAACCCATAGGGGACTGACTGTTCCCCTAATATAGCCCATGGATTTGCCATTGATAAACCGACGTCCGACATCCGAGCGGATAATTCACCGAGCTGTAGGTTATATCCTAATTCTGCGCCTCATTGGGTTTCCCTTTTCACCTCCGGCGTAAGCCCAGGCCATGATTGCTGTTGGACCCATTGAGTCTAAGCAACTGAGGACGTTGTTCTTAGGGCAACCTCCCTGTCCGCTTAGCTAATCGGAGCAAATTAGCTAAGCGGGTGGCATTAGGCAGTCGGACTGCCTGCTAATCGGATCCAAGATCGTCTCGTTAGTGAAGCTACTAGCGACAAGGAAAGGACCCTTTGCCTGCCGGTAATCCGACCTCGAGCAAGGAGCCGGAAGTGTATTCTATTGAGTCCATGGTTACTGAACACGACGATCATCTATTCCCCCCCAAAAGAAGACAAGGATCTGTCGTCGGAATCAGGCAGTTTCAAGGCCTTGTTTGTTAATGTTGTCTATTTGTATTCAGTTCATATCAGGGCATACTCTGGAGTGGAATATATGCCCCCCGAACTACTAATACCGTTCAGTCATAACGTGTCCATATCCTTGCCAGATTGAGCCATGGGCAATGCAACGCAAACGTTCAAACGAGAAACCCCACCCTGAGACGATGATCATCGCCCATCGATCGTAGTGGAGAAGAATTCCATGCTATATACCTAGTCCTTGTCGCTTCCAAGAAACTATAAAAGTGTCTGAGATTCGTCTATAAGATGCCGAAGTCCTCAAGATTAGCCTCTCCGTTAGCGAAAAAGGGTTGATTCCATCTATTCAGATCTCCTATCTTTTCTTGACTCTTTGATTGTGCTCTTTGAGTTTTGATATCGCGCATAGTCCACGAACAGCATGCCTATCAATGTAGTCGTTGTTGGCGCTGGTCTCGCTGGCCTGGGTGCTGCAATTTCATTGAGCCGTGCAGGCCATGAGGTCCAGGTCTGATGATCCCTATCTTGCTGTGTATCCTGCACTGTCTTGGAAGGTGGAGTTGACTAATCCTGTTCATAGGTTATTGAGCAGTCAGGTTTTCTAAACGAAGTTGGCGCTGCTATCCATGTGGCGCCCAATGCCACCCGAATTCTCAAGGCCTGGGGATGTGAATTGAAAAGTTTACATCCCGTCTACTGCAAGAAATTACAGGTGTGGGATGCCTCTGGGAATCTCATGTGGACCCCCATTGTGAGTTACTGCTGGTGTTTCTGTTTTTGCCGGCGTAGCTGTGAATAGCCGGAAGGCCAGGTGACAAAAGAGCGTCAGATTGCCCTAAATACCTCAGATGAATGGCTGTTGACCCATCGAGTTGACCTGCATAATGCCCTGCGCACCATAGCCACTAACGAGGCTAATGGCCGTAAAATCAACATCCGCCTCTCTTCGCGTGTATTATCAGTGGTACGTCATTATGCACCCAATATGGCCCTGATTGTACCAGGTGGCGCTTACTGATCTCATATTTGCTGTCCACAGGATGCAGAGGCCGGCAAAGTGGTCCTCGAGGATGGTACCATATATGTCGCTGACCTAGTTGTTGGGGCTGACGGTATTCATGTAGGCTGTCCTTCAAGAATCATGATTTACATAACCTACCTGATACTAAAGTTATCCAATGCTGCCAGTCTCGCACCGTTCAGGCCATCGTCGGAGAAAACAAAGGACGTCAGAGTACCGGCCAGAATTGCTTTCGTTTCTTGGTATCCATGGAAAAGATACAGGCCAATCCACTAACTGCTACACTTATGGCGAAGACAGGCATTGATGGCGTGCATGTCTTCGCGGCGCATGACCGACGCACCGTGGTTTATCCCTGTCGGAGTGGCCAGTTGCTGAACGTGGCGGGTATTCACCCTGCGGGCAAAGAGACGAACGCCAGAGATTCATCATGGCTTGATGGGGGCAAATTGAGCCAGTTGATAGAGACTTATCAGGATTTTGGCGAAGAGCTTCAGGAGATGTGTCGCCTCGCGGAAGATCTGAAGCTGTGGAGCCTGGCTTCGCGCAGGCCAGCTCCCACGTTCGTGAGAGGCAAATTGGCTTTGATTGGAGATGCTGCGCATCCCATGTTACCTCGTAAGTAACTTTTATATGCGTGCAATTGGCTTTTTCCCTCGTGCTCCACTTTGTATACTGATTGGGTGCGCCGCAGACCAAGGACAAGGCGCCGCTCAAGCATTCGAAGATGCGGCAGCGCTTGGTGGGGTGATGACGGAGGACATGACCGTAGAGCAGATCCCGCAACGTCTGGAGTTGTACAACAGGATGCGGTACAAGCACGCGGTGACCGTGATGATGATGTCCAAAACCCACGACGAGCGACGGGCGGAGATGTTGGAGGAGCTCTGTTCCTATGTGTCTGACGCGGAGGTGCCTAGGGATATGTTCGCCTTCACGTGGCCGTCAGACCCAATTGGGGATGCACATCAACTGGTACAAGAAGCCCAGTTATAGACATAACGACCCATGTTGTCTACAAGAATTGATCCCATGTGGATGTATATTCGACTGCAATGCTCATAAATTTACCATGAACATACAGACACTGTGCCAGGGATATCCGTATTGGTAACAGGAAGGCATACAACAATTGAGGCTGTAGACGTAGCCCGTCTTGCAATGCTGTCCCCTCGTGTAGAACAATACAAGTTATACAACGCAAGGGCAATCGCCGAATGGTCACGTTACTCGGAGATGATTAGCTAAGCGGCTCTGTATCAATTCCGGACTAGGCCATGAGGTAATTAATGGAATTAATGTGCCCCTAAGGAGTGGAACTTGAAGTCTCTAGGATACTTTTTCTTTTCCTGTTAATTTCAAACTTTTTGATAATTATCTCGGTGTGAAGTCCAATCAAATTGACCAGCCAGGTGAGTTCGTTCGATATGCCCAAGGAGGACCCAGTTCCCAGAAGGGTAACGGCCTGTGATGCGTGCTACAAACGAAAGGTACATCCATCCATACTACACTATATAGCCACAGTTTACAACTGCCTCGGATCAGATCAAATGTGACCGCGTTGGTCCCCAATGTAACTGGTGCATTCACCATGATATGGTCTGCACATTTTCGTCAGACTGGCGTTCGAAGAGACGACGTCAGGATGGCAGGTATAGATAGACTCGTATTTTCTCAACCTCCTTCGATCTCCTTGACAATCAGTCATGACCAACCGTGAAACTAATTCCTCATAGTAGCCAAAGAATTAGCTTGATCGACCGTATTCGGCGCATCGATGAACGCAGAGCAGAAGCTGCAGCCATAGGTTTGTACTTGCTTGTCCCATCACCTTGTTCATTTCATCTTATCCTTTCATACATTGGATCGCCTACTTACTTGCTAATGAAGAAAGACCACCCGAAAAACAGCCTGTCCAACTAGAGCAAGCATATCCGCTACTGCCGTCCCCCAGGATCATTCACTTTGCAGGTTGGAAGATTGGAAATATTGCTCCGCAGATAGGAATACCGAGTCTTCTCCCAGAGGGTCTCCGCTGGATTGAGTCAAGAACCGGGACTGTTATTCCTCTTCCAAACCTTTGCCATGCTCCATGGGAGAAACCACCCCTATCTTCTACGTCCCCCAACCTAGATGGTGTCCATGAGGCCGTGTCAACACCTTCTGGGCTTCCCGCGCGGACGGTACTGAAGCAGTATCTGGACATGTATACTTCATCGGCCATCCGCGCAATCTTTCCTGTCATCAACTCGTCACTCTTCTCCCAGACGATACGTGCAGCCTATTCGCTGCCTGGCCACGATACAAGAGCCCATTCTCCTAGTTCAAGAGCATGCATCTTCGCTTTTCTCGCGTTGGTTTCTAGCTTAGATCATCCTGCCACTCGCTGTACAGCCCCTAAGCCGCCTCCTATCCCTCGAGACGAGTATGCCATGAAAGCCCATGCTCTTTTGCCATCCTTGCTTCAAGAACCGCTCAACTTGGATGCATTGCAGACAACTCTTCTACTGGTACTGAAATCCATTCTATTTTGCTGTTTTATCTTTCATCAAAAAGGAAGCTTCAAACTTCAAACTGGGAACCTGCGCTAATCCATTCATCTTGATCGATCCCCAGTCAATACTAGGGATACTCACCGGCGAACTGCAAACAGCAACAAACTATAATTCGATCTCATCACGTTTCATCATCGCTCTGGGAGCTCACACAATGGGAGATCCATGCGCGATGCCGGAATCTACCGTCAGTGGTTCCAGAGACAAAGCGACTAGGAAACACCTTCGCGACCTTTTTTGGCTCTGTTATGCCCTTGACAAGGATCTTTCGTTGCGTACTGGGCAGAGCCACTGTCTCAGGGATGAAGATTGCGATCTTCAACTACCACCCGGTTACACCGAGAAATTGCAGTCTGGGATGACATATTCTGCGATCGAAAATGCACACAGCCTTCTGTTTCCAATCGATCTACGGCTTAGCATGGTCAAATCTCGAATTTTCACCACTCTCTACTCACACCGTGGACTACAGAAAAACGACGCTGAAGTCATTCGATCAATCCGGGAACTAGACGAAGAGTTAGAACTCTGGAGAATATCTATGCCCTCAAATCTGAGACCTAAACTATCATTCGCAAAAGAAACCTCCGAAGACCAGCGAGTCGACACGATGTATCTCGTGCTGACACATCTAAACTACTACTTCTGCGTTAACATAATCCACCTAGCTGGAAGTCGATGCGAAGCGTGGCGTTCGACTTCCACACCGGCAGGGATGATGGACGGACTACGCTTAAGCCTAACTTTATCCGTGGAAGCTAGTCGATCCCTTTTACTCTTTCTGCATTGTTCCAAATCACTCGTGAGTGTAGGGAGCTTTTGGTAAGAGACCTATATGTACAGAACTTGGCTTTCGTCCTTATTATACCAACTACACACAGCGTTCTTCTAACCCTCTATTGGCCATCTAGGACTCTCCTTTTCTATCCCATGTCAGCAATGCTCACGATATTCTGCAACCTGCTGGAGAATCCACGTGCTGAGAGCGCGGCGAGTGATACGCAACTCCTGACAGTAACAGAGCACACGACTGAGCGGGTCTTCCTGAGACAAATTTCTCGAGCTGATAAAGCCGCCCATCTGCAAGCCATCACCGGATTTATTTCTAGTCTTCGAGATCTTGCCCAGCAGGCGGTTCGACAAGCAACCAAAGAAACGAGACCATCCAGAGTCGTTTTTTGAAGTGTCTCGAGAATGGTCTGGATGAGCATTAGTTAGTCACATGAGGAACATGCTGCGATATTATACGATCTAATGCGTGATGGACTTGACTAGAGTATGTGTTGATTCACATATTCAAAAGCCGTAGGGTCGTGTAACTCATTTATATACACGAGAGTTCTTTTCCCGTACATTGTTGTTCCCTCTATATGGTATATACTTCATGTGTTGGACCCTCACTTCATAGAGGAATCTATAACATTACTCAAAGACTCTGGGCATATACAACTATAGAATTATTTACTCCGAACATCGGCCCAGTCAACCGGTATATGCACTGGTCTAGCTCAAGAGGTACCCTGCATAAGCATACCCTAAACTTTTTTTTCCCTCAACGCCTCGCTATGCTAAGAAAGCAAGAGCAAACTGTAACCGTCAATTAAAATGATAATATCGCGAAATAGGGTATCACAAAAAGTAGAAACACTGCAAAGAAAAATACAGTCGAAAGCGAGATTAGCATTACGATTCAGGCCAGGGGGCCAAATCATGTTGAAGGCCGCCGTGGGCAGCTGAACGGGGTTGCCCATTATTAGCCAAGTCGGGCTGAGATGACGATTGGTCAGAAAGGGTAACCGCTGGCAGCAGGTCCGACAGGACGCTTCGCCGTCGTGAATAGACTCCGCCCACAGAAGGGTTTTCCTTCTCGCGCTGGACAATATTGGGTCTAGAGCGGTGGCGACGTGGGCGGCGGAGGTGTTCGTTTGGTACCGGGTCAACCTGCTTCTTTGCAGCAGGTACTAGGTTCAAGTACACCGGAAAGATGGCACCGGCGCAGAAGACAGCAACGAGGACACTATATGAGAATGACATGCCCCCAGCGAGGCTGGCTGCATATTGTGCGAACGGAAAGCAGGCACCTCCGCTGATCGCTGTCGTCAGAAGCGTTGCAGCGGTCTTTGTGTGTTGGCCTGCGCCGCGGAGAGAGATGGCGAATATAATGCTAAATGCGCCACTTTCAAAAAGGTAGACCATGAGAGCCATGGTAACCGCCGCGATTCCCGTCGTTTTCATGCATAGTACGGAGAATACTATCATTCCAATGTACGATATAAGCAGAATCCATCGTGGCTTCAAGAACCATTGCAGAAAGGCGGCAAGGAAACGACCAACCGCAAAGATAGAATGGGCGATGGTCAGATAATCAAAGGAGCTAAGGCGGGAACTGTGTTTCGAATAAGTGAACGTCCAGGAATATCGAAGTGAACCGTCAACTTACTTGGGGTAGGCATCCTCGACAAAAGCATTGAAGCTTTGCGAGATTACTTCCTGTCCGGCGACGTAGAAAAATTGTGAAAACACTCCTAGTCCTAGGGTCAACCAGACCACCGGAATTCCAGCGACCAGGGTCATGTTGTCGTTCCGACGCCGGTTTGCTAGCTCTTGAAGATCCTCATCTGATGCCTCTGGGATTGGTAGGTAATAGAAAGCCACAGCCAGAAGCACGTCAAATAACGCAATGCCCAGATAAGTCCATTGAACATCAACCAGAGAAGAAACGTCGGTCACCTTTTTGAAAAGGACCTTTTTCGCTAAGAGCGGCGAAACTACGCTTCCTATCGCTTGGACACCCTGCGAGATATTCAATCGGATCTCCGAATTCTCTAGGGGCCCACACAGCGCTATGAACGGGTTGGCAGCGGTTTCCAGTACTGCTAATCCAAAGCCAACGATGAAGTTAGAGACGATGAAGGCAGAATACGAAGTCAGAACAGCTGAGGGCCAAAATATCAAAGTGCCGCAAGCGTAAATACACAGGCCTGTGATGAAAGTCGACTTGAACCCCCCAATGTTTCAGCACCGTGCGGCCCACCAGCGGTGGGCCTATGAAATAACCCCCGAAATAAACGGCGTTCAGGCCCAACGATCGCCAGGCGTCTAAACGAACAATATCCTGGAATTGATTGTTGAGAATATCCAGCAACCCATAAGCGAATCCCCACAGGAAAAACAAGATCGTCGTTAGGGAGATCGGCGCAATGGATTCCTTATTGCTTAGCTTCAGCATATTCGCCGGTTTCTTCATGTTGACAAAGTCGAAAAAGGTGATACTAGGTAGGTATGAGGTGGTGATAGTTGTATTCGCTTCCGCATCTTGAGGAGGCGGGTTATTGGCCATCAGGAACTCTCTGAGATCTATTGAACCATCCGTCTCTCTCCGACTGGCACTGCTACCACTGCCTGACGGGGAGGATTTACTATGGTTAGCGGACTGCGAGCGTCGTCGCATGTTGGGACCTGGGAGAGTTGGAAGGGGCGCAGGTTCAGTAACATCTGGAATATCTGGGATATCCAGAGGCCCAGCCGTGGGGGCATCTGGTACGGTCGTGCTATCGTCCGTGTCCCGAATCATCTTTGGAACGATTCGCGCTACGAGAGGCTTAAGACTAGGCACACAGGCGCACATGACCGACACATTGACCTCGACCACCGACCACATGAACGAAAGAGAAGCATACCCTTGTCAGGTCAGCATGGGGCGTTAAATAGTTGGTTGAGGGATGAAGCCATGTCACACATACAATTTAGGTCGTCACCGCTAGCGTCCTGCAGGTGGATCTCTCTCAGCAAGATTTGGCGCGATGTAGCTGCATTTTGAAGGTAGGCAATGCGGATAACATCAACTACTGCAACGAAGAAACCAAAGCTAAAGGTGATGACAATGATGATTTTCTGTTTCCGCGGAAGACGCATTTGAGTTAAGATGGGGTTTGGCAAGAAAAGAATGGCCAGGTCGGTAATGATGTTCACCGGAGAGGAAGAAAGGTATAGCGTGAGGATATCGGTACAGTGTGCATTCGGGGCCAGGGGATAGGAAAAGGCCGCGCCAACCGGACGACATTGAAAGACGTTGACCAGTGTGAGCGCCAATCCGGCGGCATTTACGACAAAAAGAGTCACATAATTTGCGCAACGGAAAACCCTTTCCCCTTGGGTTAGAGTGAGATAGAAGACGAGGATGGAGGTTTTGACCGCCATCAACGCGGGGTTCTATTCAATCAGCAATCGGAGCCGACCGGACCTGAGCGGACAACTCACATATAGCACAGTGAATGCATAATTGGCTCGATTGAGGCTGTACCGGTCACTCAGAGCTATGTCGTCATCATGAAGGCCTAGGCCTTTCCTCGTGGCATAAAAGAGGGAGAATGAGAAGCCAAAATCGATGACCTATGTAACGTCAGTCATTGTTTTCGCCGTTCGTCTGTTCTTTTCCCCCCATGCGATGACGCTCGAATTCCAGCATTCGTATGCAACCGACGGGCGAGACACCAGACATACCCATGCCAACAACATCAAATAGTCATGTAGTCCGACTTTCTTAACGATGAAAACCCGCGAGACGAAGCGCAGTGCGACAAAGACGGAGGCGATGACGAAGAAGACAATGGACACGACCAGCACTTCTGGTCTGCGGTCCTCCATGGTGAGCGACCGCGACCACAGCACACGAAGCCTCGCGTGAACCCCGGAGATCGCAGAGTAACAACCCAAGGGTGTTTCACGACCATTCAGAACTTATCGCAAGAGAATTCGACAGAGAGGTAAGCGTTAATTCTCGAGGTTGAAACGGCTCCATGGTCATCGAATGCGGAGGAATCGAGAAAAGAAAGAGGGCATCCCCGATGACGAAAAAAAATTGACCGAGTACAGAGTAAGAGAGTGCGTGCGTGCGTGTGTGTGACACGCAGACCAGGAAGCTTGTTGGAGGGGCGGAGGCTGGAAAGACTGGATGTGTCGTTATTGAACTTGGCAATATTAATATTAATCGAGGTCAATTTACCCGAGAAAATCCGCCAAAAGAAGAGTCTATCACGCAGTCGTCAGACAGTGAGAATTTGCAAGAGACAACGTCAGAGAAGGAGGAAGAAAGGTTGACGATGAGGAGAAAGCGGAGAAAAGAAATTGTGTGGTTCGGCGTGGGTCTTGTTCGCCCAAGGGATGAGATCCTGCGTATTTTGATTTGTCTTCAATAGTTTGCAGCCTCCTCACGAAGGTGACGATGACTGGAATTCCAGTTTGCCATGGACCTTTTGGGAAAATTGGACTGGTAACCTGAAGTTCTTCCTTATACTCCGTGGAGAGTCAAGGGAAGCGGCCGATCTTGAGAAAAGAAGGTATGTCTTGGGCTTGTCGTTCGGAGGTATGTATGTACATACAGACATACATGACTTAACTTTCACTTCATCCGTTCTGCTTCCGGTCTTCTTTCCTTTCCTTTTTTTTTAACCTCATATCAGCTCGTCGTTTCTGACTCAGCCACTTTTTTTTTTTTTTAATTTATTTTCGCTTCATCCCTCGCATGCATGCAACCCAATCCGTAACGATGGGATTCTCATCTCTTCCGCCCCCCCACACCAGGATAAGAAATCACAAGAACCATTGTTGCGATCAAGATCGAAGTCCATTTCCCATACATGCCCCACGCATAATTCGAAAGGATCTGAATATAAGCCCTCTCGTACAGGGGGATCTACCGTGCAGTTGGGAACGTGTGACACTTAATAAACTTACTAGTATTGATTCTGATGGACAAAAATAGGACGGGGTTGGAACAACTGCAGGATTCGCTCTTGGCATCCTGAAAGGGACAATGCCTCGGCTGCAAATCAGGAGCAGTTCGATCAGATCTATCAGTTCGATTGATGAGGATCTTCATATCACAGAGACAATTACGACCGCCTGAAGAATGAAGTAACGCTGTCCATGTACAATGGTCCCCCATACTTCGACTAACTCTCGCTAACGCTTGACTAGTGACCATCGTGGCCCTTCTCCACCATGTCAGGCGTTGATTTTGTGACTAAATCTAGGTGCGGAGAACGCTACGGAGCCTACCGCTCGCTCGCGATGCAACCCAAGCCATCACATGGGCTCGTCTCCCCTCGATTGCCCTGAGTTCTGCTCTCTGCCCGGAGGCAATAGGCCAGAATGAAACGTCCCATTCTTCAGGACGATCAGTCGGCTTCCGACGGGAAGCGCTGCCTCAGGGGCTGGAGTCGTTGCGACACCCCGCTATAAAGCCGGCAGGTTCTGCTCTGTTTCGTGGACAGGACTTGAGACAGCGGAAGATAAGCTGCAGTGTGGTCAGCGATCTTGACCCCATATCAAACTAGGGACATGAGACCAGCTTACTTCCTTGCGGCCCTGGCCTCTCTGGCTGGCACTCATGCTAATGCCGAGGCCGACTTGGCTGGCACGATCTGGGACGATTTCAAAGGAGCAGTCACCTGTGCTGGCTGTGAGGTATGTCGGATGGACACCAAACTATCCACGGAAAGCAAGATGAGCTGACTCTCGTGACTCTCGTAGGGCCTGCTGGGGGCACTCAAACTAGTAGCTGGTCTGGGTCAAAGTGCATTGGAACATGTTGTGACGGACGCATGTAAGCTGGCCGGGGTGAGTAAATGCTTTCGGACGGAGTCCATCACCAGTCAAAGTCTAAAAGGACGTCGGTTAATGCCTCATGCCAGATCGAGGATGACGATGTTTGTGAGGGCGCAATCAAAGAAGAAGGCACGGCCGTTTATTACACCCTGAAGAATTTGAAGGTCGGCTCGCATACGTCCAAAACCTTCTGCTCAAGTATCGCCGGTCTTTGTGACTACCCTGACGTTCGGCCATACAACCTCACGTTCCCCGTGGCCAAATCCTCGGCCACTCGTCCACCTCCGAGTGGTCACTCTCCGATCCGGGTCGCACACATCAGTGACACGCACGTTGACTTGCAGTACACCCCCGGAGCCAATGCACAATGCACCAAGCCTATTTGCTGTCGTAGTTTCACCCCGGAGGACGCCCCCGGTAATACCTCGACCCCGTGCGGGCTCTGGGGTGACCATCACTGCGATCCCCCACTTCGTCTCGAGGACTCGATGATGGACGCTATCGCGGCCCTCGACCCAACGTTTTCCATCTACACGGGGGACGTTCCACCACACGACATCTGGCTGGTGAATCAGAGCGCAGTCCTCCAGAGCTTCAACTCCACCTACTCTAACCTGGGGAAACTGGGCGTCGTCTACGCGGCCCTAGGGAATCACGACACAGCCCCGGTCAATCTCTTCCCTTCGGACAAAGTCCCGGCCTCCCACAACCCCCAATGGGCCTACGATGCCCTGGCCAGCGACTGGTCCAGCCTGGTCGAGGGTTCACCCAGCTCAACCACCAAACACGGTTCCTACTCCATTGTCCACCCCAATAGCAACCTCCGCATCATCTCCTACAACAGCGTCTTCTACTACAAGTACAACTTCTACGCCTTCCAGGAACCAATGGAATACGACCCGGACAACCAACTCCAGTGGCTCATCTCCGAGTTGCAAGCCGCCGAGACCGCCGGCCAGCGCGTCTGGATGATCGCTCACATCCCCACCGGCAACACCGACACCCTGCACGACTACTCGCACTACCTCGACCAGATCATCAACCGCTACAGCGCCAGCATTGCCGCCCTCTTCTTCGGCCACACCCACACTGACCTCTTCCAAATTTCGTACACCAACTACACCGCCCGCACCGCCGACTCCGCCACCGCAATCGGCTACGTCACCCCATCCATGACCCCGGACTCGGGCGCCCCAGCCTTCCGCATCTACGACATCGACCCCGTCACCTTCGCCGTGCTCGACTACACCGTCTACACGGCCGACATCAACAGCACTAATTCCCCCAACACCCCACCGAAGTGGGTCAAATACTACTCCGCCAAAGAAGCCTACGGCTCCCTGCTGACCCCACCCGTCACCGACCCCACGGTCGAAATGACCCCCGCCTTCTGGCACAAGGTGACAGCCCAAATGGAGAAGGACGACTCCGTCTTCCAGGCGTGGTGGTCGCGCACCACGCGAGGCTACAACGTCACGGAGTGCACGGGCGAATGTGCAACGAATAAGATCTGCTCCCTGCGCGGCGGAGACGCCCAGTTCAACTGTGAGGGGCCGGGAACGCCGTTTAGTATTACGAAGCGGAGTGACGGTGTCAGCGAGGTGCATGTGGAGAGGCCCCTCTGTGAGGATGCAGTGTTGGCGAGAATTGTGGGAGGTCTGGCGCGGAAGGGAGTCGATGCGGAAAAGTTTGTTCGGGAGCAGGCGAAGCTTTATGAGAAGGTTTGAGTTGACTGGGGAAGAAGGGTTTAATCTCTGTGCGACGTGGTTGATATCTTGGTATATATAATGTTGAGTGTCTAATGATCCACCTTCGGAAAGCATTGACTTTGGAACCTTATATGGAAACGATCTACTAGTACCACAGCCGCACATGTTACGGAGTATATAGTCAGAAAGAAATCAAGCGTGACCCGGTCTCTGTAGAACCCTACTCGCTTTACTAGTAAAAAAGGAGTCTACGGCGGACACATGTCAGGCGCATGTGTGGAACTTGCAATAAACTTTTTTATCATTGTTCCCGACCCATTGCTACCTAATGCGCGTCAGATAGAATACCCGATTCCATCCAATTTGCAATGCGCCAATCCCAGTATCGTGGTATCATGTCATGGACCCGATGCGTCCTGCGTGCTGCTTCTTGTGTCGAATGTAAATGTGGTGTTAAATAACCCGAGAAGATCTATGAACATAGCTCAAATACTCCATGCGGAGCAAATTGCGTAAAAATATGTATGAAAACGAGTGTGGAGAAGGTTAAGAAGAAGAAGAGAAAAAGGGGGGGGTATGGATATCGAAGAAGTGAAGCAGCAAAAATCAAGTCAAGAGCCAGCAGAAGAAGCTAGCATTCAACGCATTTACTCCATGTACCACTCTACATTGAAGAGACGGCCCTCAGACTCGGAAGCCAGCGAATTGAAAAAGTGACGCGACAGGTCAATGGAGGTGCTGTCGCAGCCCATGCACTTGTCGACGACCTTTCCAGATTTGACCTTGCCATTGTAGTGAACGGTCACCATGCGACCGCAGTCCTCGTCCTTCATCAGACCGACGGGAAGGGCCAGGACGTCCTCGGTGGAGCCGTCGTTGGTGAATCCACAGCTGCTAGGGGCAAGTTGAGAGGTGGCAGTGTCGTAGAAGGTGACCTGACCCGTGCAGGGGGAGCCCTTGGAGCAGCTACCGGTGTATCCGCCGCCGCTGGGGGTGCTGGCGGTAGGCTGAGGGGCAGCAGAGGTAGTGCTAGATGACGTCGGGACCACGACCGGAGGAGCGCTGGTGGTGGTGGGCTCTGGCTGCTGGGTAGGCTCGGGCTGTTCGGTAGGCTCCGGGGTGGGAGTAGTAGAGGTAGTCGGCTCAACCGGGGTGGGAGTCCAAACTGGCTGGATGGTTGCAGATTGCCGGGGCTCGGGGGCCTCACTCTGCTCGGGCTCGTCAGGAACCTCACTGGGTTGAGCAGGCTCGGGAGTCACGACGGGAGCCGAGGATGCAGGGACAGAGACAGTGGGACGAGCCGTTGTCGGGGCAGGTTGGTCCATGGTGATGGTCGTGGTCACCGTCACGGTAGTCCATTCGACAGTGGTGCGGGTGTTCACGACAACATCCTGGCGCTTCTGCACAGGAGCGGTGGAGGCGACGGCAGCGAAAAGGGCGCCGGCGAGGGCGAGAGTCTTAGCCAGAGGAGCCATTGCAGGTATGATATCTTGGTTTTCAAGGAAGGTTGTGATCGGCGAGCCGAGGAAGTTCAATTGAAGGAATGAGTCAATTTAACCCACTGCGCAGCAGTTTGGGGATATGGATGAACACTCAGAAAGAATGAGAGTGTCGTTGGAAGGAAGAAGGAAGGAACGACAGAAAGCTGTCTAAGAGAGAGAAGACTGTGGTGAGTATCGGTGAAGAGAAGGGAAGAGAAAGAAGGGAGAAGCCGGTAAGGGAGGGAAGACCCAAGTATTTAAAACGAGGTGCATGGATGGTGACTTCCCTCCTCGGGTAGGTACACCTAGTTAGTTAGTACCTTAGTAGTAGTAGTAGTAGTAGTAGTCGACTCGTATAGGACTAGCATCCAGACTAATTCCTTTGTCTCTGTGTCTTTTCTTTTTTTTTTTTTTGTATTTCATTATTTATTTATTATTTTGACTTTTACATTTTTTATATTTTATATTTTTCCGTTTCTTCTGGATATCATTGGCATGCGCAGTGGACTGTTCAGGAACCCAGCGAATAATTTGCATGTTCATCAGATAGAAGTGGATCTCTCTGTTGTCCAAGCCCCGGACCCACCGCACAGCTCGTGAACCCATGGGACGGATTAAATATTGCGGCCAACCATCAATGGCTCACTCACCTCACCACTGGCTCCAAATTCGCCCACTTTCAATGATTGCTCGGTTCCACTCGCCCTGAACCTCAACCGTTGGATTGGGATCATCTTAACTTTGGGTTGTCTGATTGGGATGGCCCGAGAGTTATCCCAATGGAGGAGAAGGTCCCTGATCCTACCAAGGCATGTACATAGTACTCGGAGTATGTACTATGTTGTTGTGATCATTCCCCTTGCATTGATCTGGAAAATCCGGAACAAAAAAAAATACCATGAAAGGCACACATGTATGCTTCATTGCTCACCGGCACTTTGACCTGTCAGCCTCAACCGGATGACGTGTGGTTCAAAAGCAGCAGCGTCCGAGCCATCCGAAGTTTGGTGATTGATTGAATTCAGGTACCCGCTCCCCGACCAATTTGAGAATCTCACTGATTGGCGGTGCAAGATTGGCGCCGGTGTTACAGCGTGTACAATCTATGCCCATTTCAAGCATGGTTTCGCGACTAAATCTCGTCTAGCTCGCTTTAGTGTAGGCTTGGTATTGAGTTTAGGTTTTTTTTTTTTCTGCCCCCTTACGGTCCCTCCTCCATTCCTCGTCTCTGTCCATTTTGTTTGCCTTGGAGTTCCAGGGGGGATCGGCGCCTCGCTCGTTGTCCGAAATGACGATGGTACCTGACCTCCGCCACACTCTTGGCCTTGCACCTATTTCCGGTGTGGCTTTGCCCTCGTGGACTCCAGAGAAGTACATCAAATAAAGAATAAAATAAAAATAAGAATGAGAATGAAAACGAAAATGAAATGACATTGTCAGCCTTTTCGATGACGCTTTCTTTTTGAATCTGATGAGGAGGACTCGGCTGACGAAACGTCCACCCCCAAAACAAAAAGATTTCTTCAGAGACATTAATTCGTCAATTGTCTTAGGTCCAAGGATGAACAATTGAAGCGAAAGGAAGCGAGCAGAGGTTGACCCAACCCCTGTCAGCAAGTCATGGATGCTCGGGTACAATGAAAAAAAAAATAAAAAAGAGAACGGCTCATTCTGACATGGATACGTGGATGTCAATGCGCCGGCCAATATCATCCTTTTCCGACAACACACTGTCTCTCGCAACGGCTTTGTGCAATTGGGGGGTTCTTTCTTCTCTCATTCGTGAATACAATCGGGCCCTCCGAAGTCCAGACCTCTTCTTTCTAAGCTCTATGCAGAGTAGCATGGAAAAGTGGAAAGAAAAAGATGCAACCCTAATGGGGCGTTTTGACTGTTTAGTCTTCATCCCCCACCCGTGCACTGGACTTAATCGACTCAGTCCTTTCAGGTACCAACGCCACCCGCAAGATCACATTTTCTCAACGCCTTCGTAGTGCCGTTTTACCCCCCCTTCTTTTTCTTTCTTTGGAGGGGCGAGAGTCGAAACTGTGGCACACAAAGAGGGGAGAGCCTGTGTCCCTGCATGGTTTCATAGCGATTCAGACCAGAACCTTCGAACGGCGGCTTACGATAGCTACAGCTGAGTGGGAAAAGCAAAAAAAAAAAGAAAAAAGGGAAAAAAGAGGAGAACCCGGTTCGACGTCGGCATGTACTCGGTATCCTGTCATCAAGCCCGCTCATGCATGTATGTCTTGTGAGAGTGAGATGTGGTTCTGTGGACACCGCGAACTCCACCAGTCTAGGCCCAGATTTAATCTATCGTTGCCCGATAGATTGAATCTGGTCCCTACTCCCCCTAGCCCTATGTTATCGGTCCCTGAAGATTAGATGGAAAACCACCGAATCCATAATACTACCCGCTTTAAGGGCATGGATGGGGAATCCAAAACGAAGAGACAATAAAATGATATCAAATAAAACCACATCACAAAATAGCCTCGTACAAAGCCCCTCCCCTACATGTCACATCTGATATAATACTCCTCGTTGCCCAGCCCCAGTCTCATCTCATTCCAACCAGGCCCCCAAATAAGCGGAACGGGGGAAGAGAATGTGAATGTGTTCCCTTTGACAGGACGACACATCACAACCAGGACCAAGCCCGACGGAATACGAACAACCCTGTACAACTCGGAAAGACAATGCAAAGTCATACGTCAGAGCAGAAGTCCCCAAGTCTAGACCCGGGTACACATCTGGCCTGCGTCGTGCTCGGGACTCACCGTGGAAAGAGACTAATCGGGTTCAAAGCGGGAAACTTAGGGTATTGTCTAGTCTGCTAGTAGTATTGAGTGGTATTGAACTGGTAATGATGGGGACAATTCGATGCAGAAGAGGTTAGGGCAGGGAACCCCTCTTTTGGCACTACTAGCGGTAGGAAAATTTTTCTCCTCGCTAGGGCTTTTGCGACGGCGGGCTTGACATGATTGGGTGCTTCGTGGGACGGGAATTATCAACTGGTGAGTAGTAACTAACGTAACAACAACGTAGTTGAATTGAAGTATATGCGTTGCATGAATCTCGAATCTCCTTCTTTTGACCAATACCTGTCCTAGTCAACACTATGAGCGAGACGCTCCCGATCTAGACAACGCCGGCCGTATTTCACCACTGGAAGTGACCTGGATATGATATAGTACTATGCAAGTATGATTCTCGGTATCTTGTTCCTGCCTCTTTTGCTCGACTGTATACCGCTGTACTAAAGTACAAGGGAGTCACTTGTGTGACTTGTGCTACGGGAGATCCTTTGTCGCAGGTAGCACTGAATGGTACTGCTCATTTTGCCTTCCCCCAATGACGGCGGCACGGGAGGCAATTCACGGCGCAGAATGTAGCAGTACCTCAACTACACAAGTCATTATCTCAAGCTCCGGGGAGCCAGGCGATGCATGTCTCCTACAACTACATGGCTCACATCGGTTCCCGAGTGCATGGCACAAGACTCTCCATGAATAAATCACAAACGTTAGATTCCTAACCCATTCTATCTAAGTCACATTTTGCCATTAGGACCGTCCCAGGACGTTGAAAATAGAAAGATACAAACCAGTCAAGGTTTTTGGAGTACATGCATGTCACACAACTCATAGAAGAACAGCAAAACCATGAAATAAACAGTAGAAGCAAAATCAAGACCCAGTATCCATCAAACTCATGATATCAATGCGCACAAACAAAACATCAGATCCATACCCGCACGCCGTTTGCAAACCCAATCATTATATAGAATATGTTCAACCTTGGCACATCAGGCAGGCTTCCTTGTTCTCAATGCTGCATTGGAGAACCTGCTGAGAATAGATGTCATTCTCGCGCTCCTCGCTCGTCTTCTGCTCATCCTCGCTCTGAGAGTCGCCGTTAGCGGCCTCCTCCGCACGTGGGCTGGGCTCAACAAGGCCATTGGCCTGTCCGTTGGTCTCGCTTGTGGGGGAGCGAGGAACAGCGGAGTATGTGTTGGATGCAGCACCCACGGCCCGCTTCCGGAAAGAAGCATTGGCCCGAGCGACGTTCGTATCAGCAACCTTGAGGGCCTCCTGGTCCACGGTGAACTGGATGGGAGCCGAAGCGGCCATGGTACGCAAGTAGTACATGCCGGTCTTCAAGCCCATCTTCCAGCCAGCGAAGTGCATGCTGGTGATCTTACCCATAGTCGGCTCCTTGAGGTGGATGTTAAGCGACTGGGACTGGTCAATGTAGGCACCACGGTCTGCCGCCATCTGCAAGATCGAACGCTGGGAGATCTCCCACACGGTCTTGTAGAGGGCCTTGATGTCGGCGGGGATGTTAGGGATGTTCTGAACGGAGCCACCCTCGGCAATGATACGGTTCTTCATGTTGTCCGACCACAAACCAAGGTCGACCAAGTCCTTGAGAAGCCAGGGGTTGACGACCTGAAACTCACCCGCAAGGACACGGCGGGAGTAGATGTTCGAGGTGTAAGGCTCGAAACACTCATTGAAACCCAAGATTTGACTGGTGCTTGCGGTCGGCATAGGCGCCACTAGCAAGCTGTTGCGCACTCCGGTCTGCGCGATCTTTGCCTTGAGAGCGTCCCAGTCCCAGAGATCAGTGGGGGTCCGGTCCCACATGTCGTACTGAAGAATTCCCTGGGAGACGGGAGAGCCTTCATATGACTCGTACGTTCCAAATTCCTTGGCCAGGTCAGATGAAGCAGTCAAAGCTCCGTGGTAGATGGTCTCGAAGATTTGAGTGTTCAGCTGCTTCGCCTCGGGCGAGTCGAATGGCAAACGCAGGGCAAGGAAGGCATCGGCCAGACCATTGACACCAAGAGCAATGGGGCGGTGACGCATGTTGCTGTTCTTGGCCTCAGGGACGGGGTAGTAGTTGATATCAATGATCTTGTTCAGGTTACGAACCAGCACCTGCACGACTTCGTGCAGCTTGCCAAAGTCGTATTCACCCCGGGCAGCATCAACGAAGGTAGGGAGGGCAAGAGAGGCAAGGTTGCAAACAGCAACCTCATCCGGAGCAGTATACTCAATGATTTCAGTACAGAGGTTGGAGCTGCGGATTGTTCCCAGGTTCTTCTGGTTACTCTTTCTGTTACAGGCATCCTTGTACAGCATGAAAGGATTTCCAGTCTCGGTCTGAGCTTCCAAAATAGCATACCAGAGCTTCTGAGCCTTGATGGTCTTGCGGCCACGACCTTCCTTTTCGTATCTACTCTCTTGTTAGTACGAGTGGTTGATTTGGGAATCGGAGGGGAGTATGTCTAACCTTTCATAGAGCGCCTCGAATTCATCACCATAAACATCGGCCAAGCCGGGGGCCTCGTTAGGACAGAAGAGAGTCCACTCGCCGTTGGCTTCAACCCGCTTCATGAACAAGTCCGGAGTCCAGAGGGCATAGAAGAGATCACGAGCTCTCACTTCCTCCTTACCATGGTTCTTGCGGAGATCAAGGAATTCGAAAACATCGGCGTGCCAAGGTTCCAAGTAGATGGCAAAAGCACCTGGACGCTTGTTTCCTCCCTGGTCTACATATCTGGCAGTGTTGTTGAACACCCGGAGCATAGGAACAATACCATTGGAGGATCCATTGGTACCACCAATGTAGGAGCCGGTAGCACGAATGCGGTGCACATTGAGGCCAATTCCACCCGCGGTCTTGGAGATCAATGCACAAGTCTTGAGGGTGTCATAAATACCTTCGATGCTATCCTCCTTCATATCGACAAGGAAGCATGAAGCAAGCTGAGGCTGAGGGGTACCGGCATTGAACAAGGTCGGGGAGGCATGGGTGAAATACTTCTGAGACATCAAGTGATAGGTCTCGATAGCCTTCTCAATGTCATTACCGTGAATTCCAACAGCAACACGCATCAAAAGGTGCTGAGGGCGTTCAGCAACCTTTCCATCAATCCGCAGCAAGTATGACCGCTCAAGAGTCTTGAAGCCGAAAAAGTTGTAGTTGAAATCACGGTCATACACAATAGCTGAGTTGAGTTCGTCGGCATGTTTCATGATAATCTCGTACGTTTCCTTTGATATCATCGGGGCAGGCTTCTTATTCTTTGGGTTGATATAGTGGTATAGGTCTGAGATAACCAGGGAAAATTGCTTCTTCGTTTGCTTGTGAAGGTTCGAAACAGCTATACGAGCAGCAAGAATGGCGTAGTCTGGATGTGTGGTAGTCATGTATGCCGCAGTCTCAGCAGCCTACACAAACCCATCAGTACATTGCGTCGATTTATCTGCGGAGCTGCAGAGCCATACCAGGTTGTCAAGTTCAACAGTGGTGACACCCTGGTAAACACCAGAAATGACCTTCTGGGTGATAGCAGCAGCGTCAACATGCTCAGGGTCAAGACCATAACATAGCCTTGACACACGAGCAGTAATTTTGTCGAACTGCACGCGTTCTTTGCGTCCGTCTAATAATCACGGTTGGTTAGCGGGTGTCCAAGTCGGTGGCAAGGTTTCGGACGAAACACGACAAAGGTCGCATTTGGTAGCAGAATACAAGCTTAGGTTCGAAACTAGAAAGAATTAAAGGAGATCAATGCATACCTCTCTTGTAGACAAACATTTTGACGTGTAGAGGGGAGAGCTCGGAAGATACGTGAAGACGATGATAAGAAACAGGGTATAATAGTATTACTGAACGGATGAAGTGCTAAGGCTCTGGAATGAAGAAAAACAAAGGCAAAGTCGTTTTAAGATGATAAGGAAAGCCCTGAGGACTGGAGTGAAGAGGGGATGAGAAGGAGAAAAGAAGTTGGAGGGGCAGAGAGTCCAGCAGATATTTGATGCTGCCGGGACCAACAACGCGTTGACGGTGGATATCAACGCGAATTTTCGTGTTTGGACCAAGTAAATGGGGCTCCCTTACTTAAGCATCGAACCCCAAAGAACCCGCCAACTCACGTGATTCTGATGCTTTCGTCACGCCACGCGATTGACGAACCTCCGATCTCGCTAGAGTCTGAATTTCCGGGTATACGGTGCTCTATACTTCTTTCAGCTTTATATCTGACGTCAGGTCTATTGCCTATCAATTAGTTTAGGCGCACTAAGAAGTCTGGGCTTAGATCAAGGAGCACAAGATAGTTACAAGGTTGATTTCCTTACTATCTACCGGGAAGGAGCATACAGCCTCCTTCTAGTTATTGCAACACACCCCCTTACATGACTGAGATTGGTCTCAATATACGATTGGTACAAAGAATAGAACAAGAATGGAATTAAGTCATTCCACCCGGATACCCGATACTCACTGCGCAGCTGAGTAGAACGATTCGAAGGTTGATCACCCTTACAGCGTAGCGGCGAAGCGACGAAGACAACCGCAGCAAAAGCAGCAGCGGGAATATGTCTGTCAGACGAGCCAGCATTGGCGGTATGAAGAGGTACTCCAGAGGAAGAGGTCGAGCTGGGGTTAGTTCCAGAGCCGGAGCCGGAGCCAGAGTTAGAATCAGAATCAGAGCCGGAGGTAGGGATAACTCCAGCACTGGAACTGGAGCCGGAGCCGGAAGTGCTGGTAGCGGTAGCAGTGACAAAGCCGGAGCTGCTTGATTTGGAATCGGCAGTGGAAGTACCGGTGGAAGAGGCACTCGAGGAGGTTGAGGTGTTGACGACTGGGAGAGAGATGTTAGCGCACTACAAATCACGCCCTCGATATCAGCAGTCTACGATGTACATACCGACTTTGTGTCCAGCAGAGGAACAGGTGTCAGCGAACTGCTTCAGAGCGTCCTGCTTGTCATCATCGCTGCACAAGCTCTCGATTTTGGTCTGCACTTTATCAACACAGACGGCTTTGAGATCACCGGGGCTTGGCTCGTTGCTAATCGAGTTGTCAGAAACCATGCTATTCCCAAGCTCACATTTTTCTGGTTCTAGTATAAGCGTACCTGAGAGCGTCAAGAAGGCAAGCCCTAGGGACTGCAGCGGCGGCAATGTTGCCGAGGGCCAAAAAAGACAAGACAAGAGCAGACTTAGCGAACAACATGACGGCGAAAGTGAGCGTTTAGGGGTACAGGTGATAATTTGAACTGTCGAGTTCGGGGCGCTGTGTAAAAAGACTGACTAAAACAAGTTTGATGCTAAAGAACGGACTGGGGGGGGGGGGGGGAGAAAGGAGTGACAGCTTGCGATAAAGAGTGACAGACAAGCGATGGAAAGAATGATAGATGATCTTGAGTTTGGAGCAGCGGAATGGAAATTTAATGGAAGAAGAGAAAGTGAAGAGGGGACCTGTCTCACCCAATCAGGCATCGACCCTGCCGATCCTTTCCTGGCCCTGAGATCATGTCTGGGGTGGTTCTCATTTCCAATCAGTTTCCCTTGCAAATTTTACTGTACGGAACTATCTATTTTAAGTGGGTCCTTCTACTGCGGATTGCTTTTGTGGTTAAGTATCGGGACTCGATTGGTGGAGCTTCCCGGCAGTATTGCCATCCGGTTGTAACGCATGTAATCTCAAAACTTCTTCCCTCAGTATTAATTAAAGCCCAAGTCTAGAACATTAGTAGATCAAGTTTCTTACCAAGTAAGTTGTACCTAGAAATCCGGTGCAAATTCAACGTTGCAAGTAAAACATTAGGAAAAGGGTCTTGTAACTGTATGCCAAATGCAACCCCCTAAAAACCAACCTGTGGGGAATACATTCTGCACCTTTAAATTGATGGTTATCAATGCCAAGTTGGGTATCAAGTAACATTGTCTCAGTCCTTTTATTATCCTAAATTTATCCAACAGCTAGCAGTAAGCTAAACTAATAAGTGGCCAGACTCCCTATGCGTCTAATTATAGTATAGTGCCTACTGTTATGCAATGTTCCCTATCCCCATTCAATGAAGTGTTCTTTAAGAAACAAAAACAAAAGGGAACGCTCTAAGATGTGTCATGCTTCAATCCGTCATCTATTCCTCATACCCGCACCGAAAATCCACCAAGACCCATCAGTCACCGGTCCCAGTTAGGGTCATAATGACTTGTAATTATCTCCTGAACGGGCAACCTATAGTCCACGATTTCCCGGCCATTCACAAGGTCATTTTCTGTCGCTCGCTTATCTGCCTCGGCTTCGTCCTTCGCGATACCCGCCTTGACGTGCCTCCGAACCAACCTCTTTCGAGCTGTTTCGAATTCAACATCCACAAACCAAAGCTCATCCATCAGTTGTGCCGCCTTATTCCATGGCTCTTTATTTAAACTTAGGTAATTCCCCTCGAAGAAAATAACCCTGCATGTGGCGGGGATTTCAATATCATCATCGACAGGATCTTTGACTGCATGATCAAAGCTTGGCGCGTACAAGCTTTGTGTCTCCGGCGTCAACTGCTCCCGCAGAGCCTGGACTAATTTCAAAAACTTCTCCCCGTCAAAAGTGAAAGCTGCACCCCGTCGCGCAGCAGCATACACCGGGTCGGGCATTTGAGCGAGTTGCGCCCGCGTAAGATGATACCCATCCATAGGGATAGCAGTCGCGATAGGCGGTGAATTGAGATGCTGTGCTGTGTAGAGTTGGTTGATGCGACTTGCCATCATGCTGGCAAGTGCTGTCTTTCCGGACCCCGGTATGCCACTCACTGCTATCATCAACCGAGAATCATCTGGCGTAGATTGCGTTTTACCTTAAGAAGAGCCATTAGTAATCCATCGGTGTAAGAATTTTTTCGTCCTCGAAATCTCAAGGCTAGACGTGCTTGCTGTGCAATATGCGGCATGCCGAGCGACTTACCCCAGATCTTATCGACTAATCTGTCTACCTGGATATCCATAATTGCCCTTATATCTATAGATCCAGAGTATATTTGGGGGTAAGGGAAGATACTAGTAGTATAGAAATCAATCAAAATACCCCGGGCCGTGTCTCATGCAGATAAACGTTGCAAAGTACTTCATCAAAGACACAAGATAACGGGGAGGCTAAATCATTCAAAACAGATCCAGGGCCTTCAAAGGTAATTTCTGGGATCAATGTGCGAATATCCAACGCAAAACGATGATACTAGTTGATGTGATGGACAAAGAAAAGCCCCGTGGTCCATTGAGATAAGTAGAGGCAGTCGGCGGGGCTTGTCATCGGAGTGGGGTTTTGCGATCTGTACGGACTCCGGAGAGGTGAGCATCATACGCCGTAGGTAACTTACGCACATACCGGCCCTACGTCACAGGGGTCGTTTTCCCATCCCCAAGTCACGAGGTTACAACAGGTACGTGAACAGGCACCACTACCACATCCAGTATCATGTTTATCTCAGGTACAAACCAATACCTTTGTCAAACTAGACCAAGCTTTGGAATCAATTCAGGTACCCTCTACATCTTAATACAACAGGCTTATTAAATTCTAGTTCATGCGATCCTCAGCGCTGCCCACTGTTCAATTACTTCTGGCTGAAGCTGTACAACCTGGAAATGCAGGTTATGTACCACGTATGCAGAATGCCAAAGGTGACGAGAATCCTAGACAAACGCCCCTCGTAAGTTGTCCGTAGATCTGCCTCCATCCTGACCCCAAGAAACAAAAGGCTGCTAAACTTCAAAAAAACAAAATCAACGTAACCCGAACAGATATAGGGAAATAAACAAATGATCATCCCATTATAAGTGCTTCCAGCCACTGTAAGGCAACCCGCAAACCGTGTATTTTGAAAGACACCAAGAACGCCGAACGTGATATCCTTCCCGCTTAACCCATTTACATCGACATGACTGTCCCTCACAAAATGGAGATGAAAGGCTCAATAATTAACACAAAATCAGAAAGAAAGTATATAAGGCCTTCACTGCTGCTGTCTGGACGGCCCATCAACTGCATCAGTATTGTTGGTACCGTCATTTGCACTGACCCCGTGGCCGATGGTACGAGACAGTCCAGCTGCTGTCCACAAGTCATCAGGGACATCCTCTCGACGGGCAAGCCGGTCCAAAATAGCTTGCATATGTTGAAGGTCCGGGTCTATAGAGTTGGAAATAGCTAATGAGATCGCAGGAAGCGGAGGCTGGCTACTCATGGTCGAATGTGCATTACGTGCACGCCTCCTGGCATCCCTCCTGGCGTTGATTTCACGTATTCGGCGATAGTGGTATTGAAACAATGAGTTCTGGGTGGCCTCTGCCTCAGAATCGGACTCGGAGTCAGTTGAAGTGGAATAGTCACACGGATTGAGGAACTCCGGATAAGGGTCGAGAACCATTTGCACAGTTGCGGCAGTTGAGTCCATGGAACTTGGCAGTGTTCCGAAAGAAGTTGCCGAGCTTCGTGCCGTCCCGTTCATTGAAGTGTTTGTGCCCGCAGACGCCGATGTAAACGAAGAGTCTGCACTAGGAAGATTGGTGTCTGGTGTGATGGTAGTTAAGAGCGTTTCCCAAGCATCGTTCGCATTGTCACCATCTGGGCTTATGCTCCGTTGGCGATCTCCGAGGCCGTCGACAATAGTCTGAGAGTTTGGGCGGCTTGGTTGATTAATAGACCGCTGACCAACCCGCCGTAACAGAGGAATAGTCGAACCAATCGAGACATCTCCACCCAAGGTCTCCGACCGAGGAAATGGCGACAAACGGACGTCGGGAGGCGCCTGAGGAGACGCGGTCCTGTGGTACGCAATTGCCGGGGCGAATCGAGGAGTGAAGGAGGGAGGCGGGTGATCTTGTTCCTGTCGAGCACCCCCATGGTCACCAGCCGCTGCGCGCAAGTATATGTCGTCTAACACAGTGTTACGCGGTATCCTCAATCTCTGGCCGGGACGGCTGTGACGAAGAACATCGTTGAGTAGGCGCTGGCCTGCTTCTCTTGCGCTGGAATCCGACAGACCATTGGTCAGATCGAATGGATCTTCACCGGAGCCGGAATTCGGGATAGGAGAGCGTACATGGCGCGAGAGCCCATTCGCTTCACGTTCAATCTCGTCCGCTAGTGGACGGGGAAACGGCGAGCGCAAAGTCGCGCTGCGCAAAGCGGAGCTACTGTAACGAGAAGGGCGCCGGATAGTGGTCTGGCGACGAATTGCAGAACGTGCGGCAGCACAAGGGTCTTTGGCAGGATTGTTCTTTGCAGCCTCTGTGGACGAAGGCTCACGGTACATACTGCAATTACGTTAGTCACGATGGCTGTACCATACACGATAAGTACCGCGTAAAGACCCGAATAAGGCCAAGTACAGAGAGAATGGGACAAACTTACGGTATACCCATGACTACGAGAGACCCAAGGCTGTTTGTACGAAGACTAGTGTCCAAAATACCCTCTAGAAGAGACCCCACGCCAGAACCACGATAAGAGTGTCGCAAAATTGAAAGAAAGAAGGTGCGACGATTGCGGGGAGGGTGCGACGAAGCGTTGTGTTGATGGAGAAACGGGGAGATTTGATTTTCCTTGTAAGGGTAAAAAGCGGAGGCAAATGGATTTGCCTTAGGCTGTCTGGCGCGCTTCAAGAGGGAGAGGCTGGGATGTGGCGCCATTAGTGGCGCCAATACCCATCTGCGTACAATTCAGTACGGTCAGCCTCGGAGTTCGAGCAAGTTTCCCGTTTCCCGGCTTAAAACGCCGCTCTTATCTCAACGGAAATCCGATAGATAGCCGCGCGAAATGATACCGAGTGATTTTTAAAGAAGAGCCATGCACTTCTCAACTCCTTCCAACTCCTTCCAACTAGCGACCACACAGATGTCGTCCTTCTCAGAGAGGTACTCCTGATCATGAGATTGACCTTGACTAGTTGCCAGAAAACATATAATCGGAGGAATGATCGAGCTCGGTCTTAGTCGCATATCCCGTCTCCTTCAGCAGACGCCTTTGACTTGGAAGTCCATCCACATCGCTGGAACAAATGGCAAAGGCTCGATCAGCGCTTACTTGTCTCACTTATTGACTTCCGGTGGAATTCGCTGCGGCCGCTTTACCTCACCTCACCTGATAGACCGATGGGACTGCATCACCATCGGTGAGAGTGTGGTCCAAGAGTCTTTATTCCGGCAGATTGAAGAAGAGATCAAGCTACGGGACCAAACATTGGGCATAGGGGCAAGCGAGTTCGAGTTGTTAACCGCCACGGCATTCGAGATCTTTAACCATGAACGGGTTGACATCGGTGTGGTTGAGGTGGGCATGGGTGGTCGGCTGGACGCTACGAACATACTGAACAATGTGCTTGTATCGGTCATCGCTAAAATAGGTCTGGATCACCAGTCGCTGCTTGGAGACACCCTGGAAGAGATCACTAGAGAGAAAGCCGGGATCTTGAAGCGGGGGGTTCCGTGCGTAGTCGATGGAACGAACCTACCAGCAGCCCTCTCGACTATTGAAGAGCGTATCAAGGAACTTGACATCGATGCTATTTACACTCGTCCCGATGCGCCGGATGAGCACTCTCCAATGCTTAGTCAACTTTTCCAGCAACTTGATCCACAGCCTCACCAGCGGGCGAATATGTGTTGCGCAATCTCTGCTTTAAAGCTGGCCCTCCGGAGAGTCCGTCCAGACCTCAAGGCTGATTCTTTGGTTTCCCAGCTCTCTCGTGTCGAGTGGCCGGGACGTCTACAAGAAATTGTGCTGAGTCCTATGGTTGCTCGCACAGACTCTGTCCTCCTTGATGGCGCTCACAATAGCCAGTCGGCCGAAGTCCTCGGGCAATATGTGGACCGTAAGCTTCGACCGCAAGGGAGTCCTGTCACTTGGGTCATCGCAGCGTCACGTGGAAAAGACATAACCTCACTTTTTCACCCTATCATCAAGGCTGGTGATAATGTTGCAACTACTGCGTTTGGGCCCGTCGACGGTATGCCTTGGGTAAAAGCAAATGATCCCCAGGAATTAGCCTCCAGTGTGCAGTCTATTTCTGCAATTGGAGATGTGAAATCATTCGATCACGACATACTTGCTGCCATCAACTGGGCCTCTAGCAAGGCCAATGGCGGTCCCATGGTTATTGCTGGAAGTCTTTACCTTGTTTCGGATGTTCTCCGTCATCTTCGAGAGGCGCAGAAACAGTTGGGAAACACCGCTGGGTCGTGATAGTTGTGTAATTGAAGATACCCTTTCATTGTTAGCAGCGCCTGGACTTCTCTGTACATGATTGACACAGACTCAAGGGTCTCTTGGAATTGAAACCAAGACCATTCTCTTACATAGATAGACAAAATGTAATACATGAACGGCATGGCTCCTTTCTTATCCTTCGTTCTTTTTTCTTTTCTGTTTCAAGTATTTCTGTAACAACCGTGACAGCAGTCATAAAAAATAAAAGTAGCATGTAAAGAACAGTGCAGTGCGCATTACTCGGAGTCCGATAAGACTGATCGGAGATACAGAGGCGGTCACTGCGTCATGCCCCAAACAGGTGGTGGCCTGAATTGTGGAGAAAGGGAAAGTTCAAAACACCCTTCAATTTGTTGCATTTGGTTCAGCCGACACAGCAGTAAGTTATAATTTCTTTTTTGGTCACTATTCTGAGACTGTTTGTGCAGTTATCTATCGAGTAGATTGAAAACTCTGACCTCAAAGAAAGCTGCAGGAATCTGATGTGTGCAGTGACGCGCTTGGTTCAACGCGGCTTGATGGGTGTGAGAGCAGTAGTCTATCTGTACGTTTTTCCTAAGCTATGCCCATGGCATGTCTTTTCCGGCATTATTAGCTTCCTTCATCTTAGCAATGTGCTTTGTTGTTCTATTGTTAACTCTCACTAATGATGTGTGGCCACGAAAGACAGGTCTTGCTGATATGAACAATACTCTCCGATCGCCTGGCTCCTGCCTTCAGCCGTCCCGTTCCTCCCCTGAAACCGCAAGGTCCGAGATCATCTGTCGACATCGGTGAATCCAGACTCTATCTGACGAGGGGGTCAACTCATATTGGTCTGGATGATGGTTTCTCGATGCAGTGGGGGGATTGAGGGGGCCCTCCATCTTCTAAACCACAAAGTGCTCCCGCCAAAGCACGACAGGCAAGACTCGGCTCCAGTCCATCAAAACGAGATGACAGGCCGAAGGATGACAGAGTGGCGAAAACCACGGCCAAGGATGTTGCAGAACTGAAGGATTACGTATGGCTGTGGCTCCAGAAACCTACTAGTAGTGGAATAAGTTACTGACGCTAATATACGGTAGCAACTGGGTGATTGTTTGGGTAAAGGCGCATTCGGATCAGTCTACAGGGCACTGAACTGGAATACTGGGGAAACTGTTGCCGTAAAACAGATAAAGTTGGCCGACCTCCCAAAGAGTGAATTACGTGTCATTATGGTAAGATCAGAGCATCCTGGCAGTGAATTGATGTACGCATTGCTAATCTGGAGTTCTGCAGCTGGAAATTGATCTTCTGAAGAATTTGGATGTAAGCTCCAATGATCGAGGACTACGCAGACCTGAACCCTGGTAGACAACTAACTCAACGACTGCAGCACTCAAACATCGTGAAGTACCATGGATTTGTAAAATCCGCTGAAACTCTAAACATCATACTAGAGTACGTTTACTGAGCCTCCATCGGATGGGATTCAGGGCAAGGGTTGCTGACAGACTTAGATACTGTGAAAATGGCTCCTTACATTCAATCGCAAAGAATTTTGGCCGTTTCCCAGAAAACCTGGTTGGGCTATATATGTCGCAGGTCCTCCACGGTCTCTTATATCTCCATGAGCAAGGTGTCATACATAGAGATATCAAAGGCGCGAATATTCTTACAACTAAGCAAGGCCTTGTCAAACTTGCGGACTTCGGTGTTGCTAGCCGTACTACTGGGCTCAATGAGTCAAGTGTTGTTGGCACGCCGTATTGGATGGCCCCAGAAGTGATTGAACTGTCAGGTGCGACAACAGCTTCAGATATCTGGAGTCTTGGTTGTACTGTGATTGAGCTGCTGGAAGGGAAACCCCCCTATTACAATCTCCAGCCAATGCCGGCTCTTTTCCGCATTGTCAATGATGATCATCCTCCCCTTCCACAAGGCGCCTCTCCGGTCTGTCCCCTGTTGTGAAAATGCCGTTTCATGTCTAACAAACACAACAGGCTGTCAAGGATTTCTTAATGCAGTGTTTCCAGAAAGACCCAAACCTCCGCGTTTCTGCGAAGAAGCTTCTAAAACACCCCTGGATTGTCAACGCCCGCAGATCTGATTCGGTTGTTCCCAAAAAGTCAACCGAGTATGAGGAGGCAGTCAAAAGTGTCCAAGAGTGGAACGAAGCCCTGCGTTCACCCGAAGCAGGAACTTTGCGAAGGCCATTAAGGCATGATTACCAAGGTTCAGCCCCTCTAACATCGTCCCGCAATACGCCCACGAAGGCGTCTCCGATTTCCAGAAATGTGGCAGATCGGTTCAGGTCGCCCGATTCCATCGAAGAAGACAATTGGGATGATGATTTCGCTACTGCAATTTCCCCTAGTGCATTGCAACTACCTCACCTTCGCCCACAGGATAACTTCGGAGGAATGCTCTCCTCTGAAAAGCTCAAGGCTTTTGCGTCTTTGGATGGGACAGTCCTAAGGCCTGAAGAAAATTTTGACGATTTCGATGATTCTTTTCGAACCTCGCTGCAGTCTGGAGACTCAGATCCCCTGGAAACCATACGACCTTTCTCAACCAAACATGTTGGCATCGAAGATACACAGCCGCAAAGCCAACCACGCTACCCGATCAATAACAACGCCATCGCCATGCATAACGTGCCCATCCTGACACAGAACCCGGTACCTCCAATGAGACAACCCCGTCCAGCTTCTTACTACAAGGAGAACTCTGTAGAGGATTACTCCGATCTTATACAGGCGAACGAAGATGTCCTAGACCGGAAGCTTGGCCTTTTTCAGGTAAACATGAAAACCGTCCTTGCTATCGGAGTGACTTATGTGCAAGTTTTCTCTAACCTCTTAACAGGAAGCCGATGACGACATGGATGGGCTAGTATTTTCGCCCACGAACGCAGTAGTCCGATATCAACCTTCCCTTGAAGATGAGAATGACCCCCAACCTCAGCTTAGGAAAAGGATATCTGTTAAACGCCATCGATCAGCCATAGAGATACAAAGGTTCGCTGAAAATGAAAGAGACGAAGATTTCTCTGATATTCTTGGTGCGGATCAAGTAACTCTGGACAAGTCTGAGAGCGAGGGAAGCTCTGACCAAGGCACATTGATGCTGAACTCTAAGCTGTCAAACGATTCTTGGCTTGGGGACCAGGATGACGAGGATGATCCGTTTGCTCAACTTGAGGAAGGGTTAGACGAAGTAGACCTGGAAGCGAATATTGCACGCGACAAACATGCACGGCTCCGTGGTCAAGTCGAGGGTCTTGTTAGCTCATTAAAGACCTCACAGGATGAGGACGTGCTTGGCGAGATCTCCGAACAACTGCTGAACGTTTTCTATGATCTCCCGGAGACTAAAAACATCATCATCAGCGCACATGGGATGCTGCCAATACTTGAAATTCTTGACATGTGCCGTCGGCGTGACATCATCTTATGCCTATTGAGAATCGTTAACGAGATCATCTACAATGATTATGAGATACAAGAAAACCTTTGTTTCGTTGGAGGTATTCCTATCATTAACGAGTTCGCCTCGAAAAAATACCCACGAGAGATCCGACTTGAAGCAGCAACCTTTGTACAGCAGATGTATCAAACTTCCACTCTCACTTTGCAAATGTTCGTCAGTGCAGGAGGACTGAATGTTCTAGTCGAGTTCCTGGAAGATGATTACGAAGATGAGCGTGATCTAGTATTAATTGGGGTGACCGGTATCTGGAGCGTTTTTGAGCTGCAGGTATGTACCTGCATTTCCACTTTGAGGAGGGATGCTCTGACAAATTCTTTTAGGGTTCAACTCCAAAGAATGACTTCTGTAGAATCCTGTCCCGCAACTCGGTATTGGATCCTCTGTCGTTAGTCCTGAGTCGGGTATTGGACGAAGAAGGGGAGCTGGCGGAGACTGTCGAGGGTCGTATTGCGAACATCTTCTTCATTTTCTCACAGGCCGAAAATCATGTAAAAGAGATGGTTGCTGAGAGAACGGTCCTACACCGTAAGAATGACTCCTCCAAGTCTTGATCGTAATAATACTAACATCCTCGCTAGGGGTACTTAAAGAACTAAAGCGCATGACTCCTGCTCACCAGATAACCATGCTGAAGTTCATCAAAAATTTGTCTATGTTATCGACCACTCTGGATTCCCTACAGAATTCGAATGCCATCGATGTGTTGACAGACTTGCTGAGGTCTACCATTAAACGACCCCATTTCCGAGAAGTTTCGAACCAGATCCTAAATACCATCTACAATATGTGCCGCTTAAACAAGCCTCGACAGGAGGACGCCGCTCTGAATGGCATTGTTCCGCTGCTCCAAAAGATAGTAAAGACCGAACGACCATTGAAGGAATTCGCACTACCAATTCTCTGCGACATGGCTCATTCTGGCAAAGTTGGCCGCCGTGAGCTGTGGCGCAACAAGGGCCTGGCATTCTATATATCTTTACTTTCCGACCCATATTGGCAAGTGACTGCGCTAGACGCTATCTTTACATGGTTAGTATTTTTGCCCCGGCTGTATTGGAATGAATGTGCTCGAGCCTAACAGATTGATAGGCTTCAAGAAGAGACAGCGAAGGTTGAGGAGCACCTCCTCGACAACCGACCCGATAAACCCTCATTTACAGATTCCATTGTTAGGTGTTTAACCATATCAAAGGCGAATGCATTTGAGAATCTCCTTGAACCCCTCCAAAAACTTCTTAGACTGAGTCCCCCCATTGCCTCGACGCTCGCGCGACCAGACCTGTTCAGCAGAATAGGGCAGAAACTACACCATAGTAAAGCAGCAGTGCGGTTGAATTTACTCCGGATAATATCCAGCATCTGCGATGCAAGCGAAGAGCAGGGTGGCCTTCTAGCCAAATATGGGTTGCTGGATGCGATCAGGGAGTTAGAGAACGATCCTGCCATTCTCGTCAGGGATATGGCTGGGAAATTAATTCAATCCAACGAGAAAAGCGAAGCCTATAGCCTGGGTAAACGCAAACCTGGCGTGCGACGGCGAAGTACGTCCACTACACCTCCCAGTCTATTGGCAAACCAGTCTGCCCCGTCCACGCCACAGATCAATCGAGGTAGTCAGTCCAAAGGGTTCTTTGAAGGTCGGGAGAGCCAACGGCACCCTCGAAATGCCCTGAGTGGCTCTGCCCTTGTGATCCGACCTGGAAGTAGAGACGGGGTCAGTTCGGGCCTTACGGCAGGCTTGAATGGGAACCCTGGTGTGTCAAGGAACAGGGTCCCGCGGGTGTCCAACAGGCTATCTCATGTCGACCTTCTGGCTGAAGAAGACGGTCGAAGGCCAAATTCAGTATCCCGTCGGCCGTCAATCCTACCTCGACGTCGACATACAACACAAACAGATGCCGAGTGGACGCCATGAGCTTGAAACATACGCCTGGCCTGTGTTTCACATTCTCTTTCCTGGATTCTTGTGCTTATTTTCCTTGGTCCTTGGGGGTTGCGGATTCTCAAACGCTAAAAAGTCTGCGGTATATTGGGTCTTCATAGGCATGCATTGCATAGGATGGCGCATTGGGGTTCTTCCTTTGTTGGTCTAGAACTTGTCTCACGTAGACAGTTTCTTTGTTTGAGTTATAGCAGATGCAGAGGTATCGTTCGGACTCCTGTTCGAATGCACAGTAGTTCAGGAAGATGGTCCGATCTGCCGCTTGACTGGTCTATGTATATAGTGGAGTGATGGCTATCTCCTGCAGTCATGAGTAGGAGGACTTGTTAATATGAAAGGATATACTAGATTCAGCCCCTCTCGAGCAATCAGGCGAAAGGATTAGGGTAATGTGCAATAGTCGGAGTACTTCGGGACGAGAGCTAAAAGCGGCAAGCGGCGAGTCCGATGGTGGAGCAAACTAATTATTCTACGGAATTTCAAGTCCTTCTTCCCCGTGACGCCCCCCTGACGCAAATGGCCTGATATTATACCGTTGGAACTATTGCCAATTCCACTATCCCTCTCGACTTGCGGTCGCTTCTCATACGGCATTGCTTGTGTACGGTATGAGGGCGGCGCTCCGCGCTCCGCTGCGGGCATGCGATTTTGTTCCTGCGCCGGTGCTCCGATATACCTCGTCTACTTCTTGGATTCGCCCTTTCCAGCGCGCATCGGGCCCCTGGTCTATTCACAAACCAGTCTCTAACTCAGCACGAGCCCTTAGAAACACCCGCCAACTGCGTCCACGAGCACCGTTGGTAGCGTCAATACCACACGCTTCTTATTCAACCAAGACCTCTGCCTTGTTTGGTGCGGCGGAGAAGGCGAGCGGCGGCAATGGCAGGAAACCACCGGGGTCGGAATGGTCACGGAGGAAAGTGATCACGTATACGGTTGTTGGTGGAACTATACTCATCGGAGTGGTGGCATTCTCAGACAATGTTCAGCACCTCTACCGTGCTGCGGCGAGAACGGGGAGGGTCGTTGGCACATTGGCCGTGTGTATCAATGAGTAAGTAGGAGGCATGCACATCATACGGTTTTTTCTGTCTCTTATGCTCATACCAATGCTTTAAGCTATCGAGTAACCCTCAACCGGGAAACATCCTCACCCGAAGAACGAAACGAGGAACTCCAAGCATGTCACAAGCGTTGCGCAGAGCGGACCCTAAGGGTTCTCGAGAAGAATGGCTCCATTTTTATTAAGCTGGGACAACACCTCAGTAGTATGGGCTACTTGCTGCCATTAGAATGGACTACAACCTTCATTCCGCTTCAGGATAAATGCCCTGTCTCCTCAATCGAATCAATCGAAGAAATGTTCATCGCCGACACCGGCCGTCGAATCGACGAGCTCTTCTCAAGTTTCGATACAGAGCCCATTGGCGCCGCTTCCCTTGCCCAAGTTCACATTGGTATTCTGAAGGAAACAGGTCAGAGGGTTGCAGTCAAGGTGCAGCATCCAGCATTAGCGGAATGGGCCCCCTTGGATCTGGCATTGACCAGATTCACCTTTTCCACCCTGAAGCGCTTCTTCCCTGAGTATGATTTAGAGTGGTTATCGAAGGAAATGGACCTATCCTTGCCACAAGAACTAGATTTTAGGATGGAAGCCGACAATGCGAGGCGGGCTAGCAAGTACTTTAAGGAACATTCAGATGCGCCGCTTGTCATCCCAGAAGGTACGTGCTAGCTTCATTTAAACGCAGTTACTGTATACTAATAGGCATAGTTATGTGGGCTCAGAAGCGCATACTCGTCATGGAGTTCTTGTCCGGCCGTCGACCGGATGATCTAGAGTTCCTGGATTCCAACAATATTGATCGTGACGAAGTCTCCGCTGCCCTAGCGCATATCTTCAACGAGATGATTTTTGGCGACAATGCTCCTTTGCACTGCGATCCTCATGGTGGCAATATTGCGATTCGCAAAAACCCTAACCGGCGCGGTCAAAACTTCGACATCATCCTCTACGACCATGGATTGTACCGTGATATCCCCCGTGATTTGCGTCGCAACTACGCCAAACTGTGGTTGGCGGTCATCGAAGCTGACGAGGCACACATGCGCGAGTATTCCCGTAAGGTGGCGGGCATTACGGACGAGCAGTTCCCTCTCTTCGCTAGCGCAATCACCGGTAGAGACTACACCAAGTTGACCAAGAAGAACATCGCCACCACACGAACAACTGCGGAGAAGGAGAGCATGTCCGGCGCTCTTGGAGAGGGCATGTTGCAGCAGCTGGTCGAACTGCTGGGCCAGGTACCCAGAATCATACTCCTGATTCTTAAGACCAATGACCTCAGTAAGTGTACCATTACCGCCTGCCCGAGTACAGTGGTAAACTAACAACCCGCACAGCCCGCAGTCTCGACGAAAATCTCCACACCAGACAAGGCCCCGTCCGCACATTCTTGATCCTCGCTCGCTACGCCACTCGCACTGTCTTCGAAGAACAAATGGACCTCATCCACGAAACGGGCGGTCTTCTCCGTCCCTTCAACTTCCTTCGCTTCCTCTCTGCTTGGACCGGGTTCCTCCGCGTCGAGCTCAAGCTATCGGTCTACGAGACACTGCTGTCTCTAAAGAGTCGGCTCGGACTACTCTAGTGAACCGGTTTGGATCATCTCTTCTGGACGTGTTGTCAGAAGTAGCACCTTGTAAATTCTTATTTTAGACCAATTTTTCTTCCCTCTTCTCCCTGGGAGCCCTTTCCTACTCGGTTAATGATCGATAGATGAGCACGGGTTGGCTTATCTGCATCAGCGGCGTTTCTTTCCTAGTTATCTATTTCACAATGGCGGGGCTAATGAGTGTCCACATTTTTTTGGGGTTCTTCTTTTTCTTCATTTGACTTGCTTTGGTTAAGAACGAAAAGTTCCTATTCTTTGTTTCCTTATATATGTATATCAATAGAGATCTCTCCTGAGTGGATGAATATAGATTGTCAAGAAGTCCAAAGCATCCCAATCCCTCCAGATAGATACCGCTGGCTTAAACTGCACAGGGAAATGCGGATCAATGAGCGATAGAGGACGATCTAAATTCACTGCACGCAAGTGCTTTTCATTAGACTATTTGACACATCAAGTGGACTAACTATATCACAATGCCTTCCTGCATCATCACAAACAAGGAAAAAAGAAAAGAAAAAACACATTTGTGAAGAAGAATAACAACCTTGCTGTAAAGGACTGCACCCAATGCAGTCTGTTGCCGGAATAGAATGAACCATCCAAGCACGCTATTCCATTCTAAAAGGTATTTTCAACCTCCCGCTAATAAACCGTAAAACTGTTGAGGGAATCTCATCTGGTATCAACTTGAATTTTTTGTTGGTTTGGATTTTCGAATTTTTGTACTTTGATTGTTGTGCTTGTTGATTCGTTAAGCAGTAGCAGCGGCACCCTCAGACTTCTCAATCTCGACCTTGACGTTAGGGATAGAGGCACCGGTACCTCCAAGGTTGGTTGTACGGGCATTAGGGTTCTTCGTATAGTAGTTGGAAATCGCGGACTTGATGGCGTCCTCGGCAAGCATAGAGCAGTGCAACTTCACGGGGGGCACTATGTTTGGTCAGTATGTTTTCTCCCAGAAGCAAGCATATGATTGTTTAGTGTTCTTGAGGTAAAAATGAAGGACAAGCCATTCAATGCAGCAATTGGGGCAGGGTGGACAATGGGACCTGGTTGGGGAACACATTGCGGGATATATTTTAATGAGAAAGCCGACCCAAAGTACTTCGCGTGTTCTTCAAGACCGGCAGCTTCGCACATTGGTGGCGGAATCTTAGAAGTCGACCATTTACCCCAAGATCCACATACGCATGTACGAAACCCCACAAAATAACCCCCACAGGAGCACATCAGGCAGCTTGCAAGGTTCGGCGTTCGGGTAACGAATAACCATCGGTTGGGAAAAACACGTTCAAAGGCAGGATAATGTATGGCGAGGGAAAAGAACGATGAATAACTTACAGCCTAGAACGTATAAAGTTAGCAGACTGTGATATAGATGATAATGTATAGTTTTCCTCGAAAAACTTACAAAGTTCACGAGCAATTTCAGTATTCTTAATCTTTCCAGCCTCCTCGAGAGTCATACCGCGCACCAACTCTGTCAGGTAACTCGAACTGGCAATGGCGCTGCCACAGCCAAATGTCTTGAACCTGACGTCGCTGATCACATTCGTATCCTTGTCAACACGAATCTGGAGCTTCATGACATCACCGCAAGCGGGGGCGCCAACAAGACCAGTGGCAACGTCGGCGTCATTCTTGTTGAAACTGCCAACTTTGGGGGGTGTTAGCCTTACTCCTGTCGGAGACTAGCGCCATAAAAAGAAGCATAAAAAGACAGCCGGGGAACGGCCGGGTACATCATAAAATAAAATGTATCGAGTGCATGTTCACCCCGGTCCATCAAAGGTCGAATAGCTTCTGATATATGCAAGTGGACGTACCATTACGGGGGTTGTTATAGTGATCTAACAGTGCATGCAGTCAGTTTCGTTGTCGTCCTTTTCTTATGAGGCGAAGTACGTATCTTTCTCGTGATATCCTCTCTTCGTCGCAGGGGCCCGGAGAATGGGCTGGCTTTGAATGCCGGCAAGGGCCGGGGTGATGCGAGGCGACACCACGGTGCCAACGCGGGGAGCGACAGTTACCAGACGTCTGAACATTTCCGAGGATGTATAACCAATTGCTCGAGGTCGTGAAAAGGGATTCAGATAGTTATGTGGAAAGAGCTCCGGTTGTGGGGGATGAAGAATCGATGACCGAGGTAGTGATGGATGATTGAAGAAAGATTGATCGAACTTCACTGATTGATTAATATGATAAAATGGGCGATGACAAACCCGGCCTAATTCACCGGCGCTAGGCCCCTTTCAGCAACCCCGTCGCCTTCGCGGGTCCGGCCTCGGACATGACGTTACCCCCGAGTCGCGCATAACCGAATGATAGAAGGATTGGTTATCTGATGGAGAGTTCCAGCAAATGACCTTTCCTCATGATGAGAGCATCGATGCAAGTGGTTGGCCGTCCAAGCCATTTCCCACGGGAAACCGCAGAGAGTTCCACCGGTGGGAGAACCGGCGGGATGCGTTCCTTCTAGTTTTGTTTCTAGTATAGAATCCCGGTTTAGGAACGGTATTGGTTCTCCCGATGGCCAACGAGGGTCTCGTACGGTCTGAATTACCAAGCGAGCAGAACACTCTTTTACCGGCGCGTTGGTGTAATTAATTCCTCTGATCTAGGGGGATTTGCCGCCCTCCATCTGATAAGACTTTCCTCATTCGGTTAGGGAATAACTATCCCCCGACCATTATCAGCTGATATCAACTTCCCTTCTGTTTTTGAAAAACACCTCCAAGCGCTAATTCGTGCGATGTACATTAAGATATAAGAAGCGTGGAAATGGCGGGGAAATTCTTTGGTCGATCGTCGGGTGTAAGTTCGATCTTACCCTTTAATGGTACCCGTAAAGGATGCATGAACACCGAGCCTCCTTATCGCCAGTACCATTCCCGCCGTAGGTATTATTTCACAGCAATTAATGTCACCAGTCTGTCAACGCCCCAATAGCTGCCTTTTCCATGGCTCTCATCCTCACGACCTACTGTGTCAGCTCCATCCGTACCGCGCGCCGTGAAGCGCAGGCTCCAAACACCGCTACACGTCAGAAATCCGCAGGAGAGAAGACGGAGCAAGTGTCATGGGTTCAGCAGGCACTAGAGGAAAGTCGCGAAGCTGAACGGAAGGCGTCAAAGTAACGCATGTTGTATGGTATAATCATTAGAGTTGCAGTCAGGGCGTAGTACTACAGGCTGAAGGGGTATGTATATCGCATGTAATATCAATTCTTCTCTCATTGTTTTTAGTATATGCTAACTAACTAGGCTATCCTATTATTATTGAGGTAATACTATAGGGCACACTAGTGAAATGTTAGCAGATGTACAGCCAAATGCTAAGTCAGATTTCGCAGTGATATCCATGATCAGAATTTTCAGTGTATGAAATAGTCCTTTCCAGAGTGTTGACTGGATCTACCATTTATAAAGAAGTATCATCATATCATCGGATAGCAAAAGCTGCTTTTAAAAAATCCCTCCTAGACATTATAGAGGGCAGGAGACGCAATGCGAATAGGGTTAAACATTACCTGTGAAGGTTTTTGATGTTCATAAGAGGTTAATTGAGGAAGAAGCCAGTGACTGTGGGAGAGCTAAAAAGAAAAGTAGGTAGATCGTTTAATTGGTACTAGTCCTATTCCGGTAGTCAGAAGTGAGCTGACTAAGCGTTAGACTTGGTCATGAGTCGTTCTATAGAACTTCCTAATTGAGAAGTCCTATCCAGACTCGGCTTTTATCTTTGTTTCCTCGAATTCTCCAAGGTGTCTTAGCCCTGCTTGACCAAGAATAGTGCGTTATGGTAATATTAATATGGTGTGAGGCTAGAGCATGATGTGGCTAGCATTATCTAGAAGAGAAATGTGGTTCAGGAGCAAGAGTAAACAATCACACAATATATATTCATGCACGGCTTTCTTTCACATTTCAGATTGGTCGTCTTTGAAGTCAGTGTGTCGGTGTACTATACGGGGACGGGCAGCTTTGTTATCTATGCTTACTGAAATAAATGAAAACACGCAAAAAAGGAAGCCCGAGAAGACCAGTTCGTTGTGTAAGAGTGTTTGGAAAATTCGACCATGTAGCATCATTCATATCAATCGGCAGCTCAAGGAGCAAAAAAAGAGATTGCATCATCCGTGAATCGAACACGGGCCTCATCGATGGCAACGATGAATTCTACCACTAGACCAATGATGCTTGATTAGAACCAGCACGTTATCATGCTAATTGCTTGGCATATGTTCATCTTTTTGGTATTATAGCCTAAGATAAAACCCAAAGACATGTACTATGAGTTCCAGCCATCGTAGTCATGAAATTGCATATACACAGGAGAATCACAGAATTCAATAATCGCATATCTCTGATGTATTTCATTACAGAATTGTAGGGCTTCACTGTATCAGGTACAGCCCTTATTCCTCAGTAGTTTCCCCAAGGTATAATATATGCCACACGGCCTCTTCTGTTCCATCAAGCACACCATCGTGCTGTCCGAAAGTGATTTATTTGTGTATACTACTTTGACGTATACGCGAAAACTCATTTCAACTCAAGCTACCAAATAGATTGCATGATATGATTCAATCATAGTTGTCTTCTGTAGTCCATTTTATCTCAAGTACTTCGCTTCGCTTCACTCAGTATATGCGTTTTCTGGCGATAAACACGTAGGTATAGTAACGTATGTACAAGAGCAGTCATGCAAGTATTATGCGAAAACTAATCGAACGCTTGTGAATTAACGAAAAAGAAAATAAAATAAACGAGGTTTTCTACCGACACAAACCGGTCATAAGACTGTAGAGATTAGGGAAATCGATTCTTCACATGCCAAAACCTCGATCTACCTTAATACCCCTGAAACCGACTACCCCCGATGCCGAGGAACATATTCAAAGGTAAGACCCTTTTATTTCGATGTATGAGGGTAAAACTTGTAAGAAAAGGAACAAGCCCAAGGCAGTTCTTTGCTGTATCCATTACTAGCAGCGCAAAGCCAAGACGCCAAGGCGCATACAATTAGCTCCCTTGGTAATGGTAGCATTGAGGTTTACAATAGCCTGCAATGCCTCAGATTAACTAATGATTGAATGTTCAGTCACCATCATATACCGGAGGGGTCTTTAGCTGCTTCTGCCATCTGCTGCTTCAATGCCCCTTCGTGTTGAAGGTGGTTAATGGTTTTCCGTAGATATTCGTATGTAAGCATGGTAGTCATGGCGGCTGGAACAGCACGGAATAGGTTCGTGCCTATTCCTGAGTAAAATGCTCGCCAACCCTCTTCTGTCAAGATAGTCTGACACGTACGAACGATCCCTGTATACCGAGGCCGATTAGGCATGCCATCCGACGAGGCCGCTGTTGGAGGCCTACCACGGCACTCTGGGTGGTCTACTCCTCCGCGGAAGGCTATCTCTTCCGGAGAAGACACAGGAGACGTTCTCTGTTGGGTTTGAAGTCTCGTTCGCAGTACCTCATGCGGATAGGTCATTGTGCTCGCACAGATCTTACTGAGGAATGTCGCCAACGATATCCCAATCCAGTGAGAGGTACCGTGGTCAGGATTTTCCCCAATTCCATACCCAGTAAATGCCATTTTCAAATATTCATAAAGCGGAAATTGTATGGCAACGTGTGTCAATCCCAACAATGCCGGTGTGAGCCCCGCGTAAAATGACCGAATCCCTTCGGTCCTGTACATCTTGCGAGCCGCATCCCATGTGCCCGAGTACCGCCATGGAGCACGGAAACCCTCGCTATCCGATCTAAGGCTCTGTGACATAAGTCGCGTTTTGATGACCCAAATCGGATTAGTCACAATTGTAGAGCAAGCGCCAGCCGTTAGAGAAGCATAACCTCTTGCAAGCCACCAGCTATCTGCTTAGAGCTTTAGTAAAACAGATTCCCGAGATAAATAAGAAAGGGGACAAACCGGTGACTTCATGATAATATTCCCGAGACCTATCATAAACTGCCAAATAAACTGCCCATGTAGGCAAATATCCCAAAATCATGGGGCCTAAACCTTGGTATAGTCCTCGAATACCATCTTCACGCCATATCATCCTTCCAGTACCTAGCATACCTCGGTATAACGCTTTCGTTTCAACCACCTGCCCGCCTCTCCGCACAAACCCTCCTTGGGCCTGCAACTTGGTCTTGATCACATCGAGAGGGCATGTCACAATACCTGACGCGACACCCGCACTGGCACCGCAAAAGGGGGCAATATAGAAATCTGGAACGCGGGTAGAGAGTAGTTCGAGGCGAGTGATCAACGCAGAACTCGGTGGGCTTGTAGCGGAAGACGCATCGAAGTTGGGGTGGGTAGGGCCGTCTGTATGTGTAATTTGCTGCTCTTGGGAGCTGTTGGCAGTCGCCGAAGTGCCGTGTTCTTCTGAAAACATCCTTCTAGCCAGCGCCCAAGTAGTCTATCTATCCGTCTTAATTGTCACGAGGGCTCCCGGACCCGAGCATAGCGGTGCTCGCTCCGGAACCCAGAATGGTTGGTTGTCCTGCGGAGTGTGAATGTTTTCCGTCTTTTGCAGCGAGCGTTGGAATGGCAGTGTCTGGTCCAATGAATTGAGGGGGTCTTGACAAATGACTCGATGCTGAGAAATCCACCTTATGATTGAGCGTGCCCTATCCGAAGCACAGACAGGTGGGGTCTTTGAAGCGACTCAGCTCCCCTACAGGACCACAGGATGAATTTAACGGTTGATGATCCCCATAACCAATTCTCAAAGATTGGGGATGGTCGGTAGGGTTGCAAGTCTCGAGGGGGAAATGAGTCAATCGAGATTTTCGGAACTGACGGCGAGGACGGAGCAGCACGGAGAATGGTAACTGAGGTGAATCGAAGGAACGCCCTCTGTCGGTCAGGTGGAGTACTATTAAGTTCACCCCGGTCCCAAGCGCTATGCAGTCTGAGGCAAGCCGAGAATTAGTCACGTGCGCAAAGATCGGAAGCGTCAAGGTCAGGTTGATTGCCTCAGGCATGAAAGATCGGATGTTTTTGGGAAAGTCACCCGCCGAACCTCCGTTTTGCACAATCTCCAACGTCGGGCCAACTCTTGTTCAGCTTGTCTGATATCTCACGACCCCCCTCCTCTCCGCATTATATCAATTGACCCCAGAATACATCCATTTGGGATTATTCACCATGTCCGCTCCCTCTCTCAGCAGCTATATCGTCAAGCGCCCTTGGCTCAAGCGCTGGATGATGCCCATTGCCAATTGGTACACCGACGCCGCCGGCTACAGAAGACTCGGTTTGAAGTAGGCCTCCCTGCCCTCAATCTCCCAAAACAGGCGCCAGGAAATACCGATAGGTCGAAGCGATGGCTCCCAATTGAATGCCTCAATATTTCCTATAGCCTCTCTCGTCCTATCTCGGTCTACGCCTATCCAGGGAACAATTTTCAATAGCTCGACATCAGACGCAGTTTAGCTAATAGAAACAGGGCTGATGACCTGATCCCCGAGGAGAGCGAGGTTGTCCAGACGGCCATCAAGCGCCTTCCCCCTAAGGAGGCTTATGACCGTGTCTTCCGTATCCGCAGGGCTTTCCAGGTTTGTCTCTACTAACTACGATATCTTCCCAACCAGTGGTCTAATGCATACAACAAATAGTGCTCCGTTTCCCACACCCTCCTCCCCGCCAATGAGCAGACCAAGCCTCAAGATGTGAGTTGAATTTCAAGCTTTTTACTTAGCATTTCGCCCTCCCATTCTCCGCAAAGCCTCTCGACCAATCCCGTGAAGCGGATTTGTCAACCGACCTACATCATATATAGGCCACCTCAGACCCCAAACCAAAGGAAGCCGAGACTTTCTATAGGGAATTGGAGCAACAAATCGCTGATTGCTATTGCTAGGATGTCGAATACTTGAGCCCCATCATCCGTGAGATCGAGAAGGAGCAGAAGGAGCGTGCGGATCTCGACTCCCTCGTTGTCAAGCGCCGGTAAATACCTTGTGCTCAGTTCTGCTGATTAGGAAGAGTCAAAACCGCGCCATGGTGATAGAAAAGCGGGCTATAGATGAAGACAGGCTTATGTTTCGGTTCGGTTGCAGCGCTTAGTTGCGATGAGCACTGGGCTGAATTTAATTGGTTTTGATACGTCGTTCGATCATGTGTACTGATACTGTACAAATTCATTTATCGTCATTTTGTTGATTGAATTCTCCCAATTGACCATTCAGTCAGTAATGTCTGTGGCTGAGGCTCCACCAGTCGTAGTATCTGCAGCCATGGATACATATGCCGGGTCTAACCAGATAAGCATTTGGCTTGACGAGCACGGCCAACTAGTACTCTTCTGAAGGGTTTTTCTCATACTACCAACTGCAACCTGGGAAAGCACTCCGTTTCGCAGGATACCTGCGGTTTTCAATTTCGTGGTACACACTACCAGGCCGCCCAATATATACCAACAACGTCGTACACTACAAACCAAGAATTTACTCTCTAAGTAGTCAAGACCGCGATATCCACGTTCTCTACCCTCCACATGTACCACATAAATAAACTTCTATCGAGGGCATGTGAGAACTGCATTCCACGCATTTCGCTTTCGGGGTTCACATAACATACCTATACGGCGCGAATTTCGCAGCCAGCTCTAACATATCCTTCTCTGCCATGTACTTGAACTTACCGCCCCCCTTTGCCTTTAATTTACTCACATCTTTCCCTACGAAAGCTGCGCATCCTCTTCTATCCCATAGTTAGTAACCATTTGGGGATTCTCCAGCGATGCCCGCATAGACATAGTGCACAACGACTTACTGCACGCCCAGATCACCGGTCGAGAAGACGTCTATGCGTTTCAACGCAAAGCAAGCAAACATCTCAACCGACCACTTGCCCAAGCCCCGGACAGCCGTCAGCTTCTCGAGAAGTTCTTCATCGCTTGCATTCAGCAGCATTCGGGCACTCAATTCACCACTTGCGAATTTGTGCGATAGTCCTTGGATATATTCGGCTTTCCGCTGAGAGAGACCGGCAGTCCGCAGTGTCGCGATATCACACTTGATTATCTCTTCGGGTTTCGGGAAACAGTTCGTCTCTAGTGCAACATCTCCGCTACCCTTGCTGTTGAACAATGCCACGAATTTATCCCTGATTGACTTCGCCGCAGCGCCTGATACCTGCTGTCCGATGATGCTAACCACCAGGCTCCGGAAAGGATCGACCTCCTCTGCTAAACCCTCTGGCGAAAAGAGCGGACACGGGTGTTGCTTTATGACCGGCTCCAATCGGAGGTCTGTAGCTATTAGATGAGCGACAGCTTTCTCGAGAAGCGTACCGGTCGTGGCTGTTGGGCGTGGTCGGCCGGTCTTGCTAGGCGAGGCATTCTCAGTACCGGGTGGGTAGGCAACCAGAGAAGAACCGTGAGGTGTTAGAAGGGTCGCATTTGTTCTGTGAGGTTCAACGGGACGGTCAAGAGGAGGGGGTGTAGAGTGTAGCCTGCTAATACTACGATCAGTGGGTAAAGGATCGAAAATGTTACTGGGCTTTTCTTGTTCGGCCGTGTCGGCTTTTGCTGTTTTGCTTGGAGGTGGGTTCTCAAAAGTCCGTTCTAGATTCAAGCCCGCGGTTTTCTTTCCCTTTGCAGGGGGCTTTCGTGCTTTGGTGACGCCGTTGGTTTGCTGGGCTTTGCTAGTCTTCTTTGTTTGGATGGAGGGTTGTAAGCTGTTGGTCACGGTGCTTAAGCGTGCAGAGCGCCGGAGGGCCATTGTATATTCCTGTATAGCTCTCTATATACTTTCCACTTCAGAAATGAAATTGGTGTTCTGTATCTTGAATGTAATTAACTCAGCGGTCTTTTGGAAAGCTTGCGTTGGAGCTGTGGTTAGTGGATTGTCACGGTGAGAGCTCGGGATATGTCATCAATCACGGGGCTCGTATTTCCCGCAGCAGTAGTAACCTTTGAGAATATTGAGCTTATGTGCTTATTTGGTGTAGTTCGTAGGCATTAAGGAATGAATCTACTTGAAGGCAGTGAAAGCGATATTAGGAAGTTAGGTGTAACTCCGTATATTTTGTGATGTGGGTCCCAGCTATTGTGTTTCCCCTATACATGTGCTACGGTCATTTGAGTGCATAACACTCGAAAGCAGCTTGGCAAGTTAACATATTGTAAATAGTAATGGGTAATACCTCCAGCTGTCATTCTTCTGGTAGCAATTGCTAACGCATGCTTATTCGGTATAGCTGGTCTATCTTCTGGTATGGTAATATGCCATGTTTAGTCCGAGAATATACTACTAGTAGTATCTTTCATGGTATATCCTTTGTGGCTAGAGTGTGGACTGAGTACTCGAACCATTCAAGATAATTACCGAGTATCATCTAAAATCTTCAGAGTACAACATGTACGTACATGCATACATAATCAAGTCTCACTGCAGAACAGTCCACTTGGTGCTACCGAATAATATATCATTATTGTTCCTTGCCTTTGCCCTTACAGTGTGGCTCAGTTATGCATAGAGGATAATAGAGACGTATCGTTTTGAAAGACTCTAATATCGGCAAAAGTAGTATTTCTTTTCTTTTCTTTTTTCTTTTTTTCTTGTTTTTGAAATAAAATGAAATCCGAATAGAATCGCCCACTGCATACAGAAATCGAGTCCACATACACACACATCCAAGGAAAAGTCACACAAAAGAATGTGCTTGCGTCATCTCGACGTTAATTAATGCTCAAGCGAACCGAAGCCGTCGATAAACTTGATTATCCACATCAGCAGCCCTAGTGTATGTAATACTGCTGCCCGTTGTATATTGAATTACTAGGTAGTAAGTAGCCTGAAGATACCTATCGATACGGCTGCCACTAGGAAATATGGTACAGGTGCTCCATATTATCTAAGTCCGTAACTAGGGTCAACAAACCGGCCCTTGGCCGAAGGAAATGGGCTTGGCCGGACATTGCACTCAATTAGCCGTCTAATATTAGAAACCCATAGAACAAATGCACCGTATACAGAGCTTTGCATGCGCTTGAGTTGCACTCGGACTTTGTTTTCAGTCCGATCTTAGCGATATCAGCCAACTTTCTCGAACGCGACAATGACCAATTGTGATCGGTAGCGGCTAACGTGCTGATATGATAATGTATGAGTTGTTCAAAAAGCTTAAGTTAAGTGGTGCCAAGCTGACAGGCAGGGTTTCCGATATGATGAATATCGGAGCGGAACCCAAAGCCGCTGCTGCATATTCCTGGTGGTTCAGGTCGCACTGACATTGTCTAATGACCCCCCTACTCGAGTTGCACGGCGTCCTGTAATCGTCGGGGTAACCGCGTCTCTATGTTCCGTTTCGCATGTAACTCTGTGATGTATATGAATATGATGATTGTTCATTCATCCTCAGCCACTTTTGGCTATTTCCGGGCCGCAGTTGTTTCATCCTTTGAGAGCAGTCATACGAACTAACGTCGTCGGGGCACTGGGGCGTTAGGTAGTGTTTAGCCACCCGCCCAGTGGCGTCCTCGAAGAACGTGGTGGCGGGTAGGTACAGGTAAGATTCGTCTTAGGTATTGGTGTATTTACATAGTGTGACAAGGAGTATTATACCTAGTATACAATACTCTGTTTCCGATCAAGTCTAGCTTCAGCTCAGCCGAGTAGATACTGAGCCAATCGATTGATAAATGAATGAATGAGTAGTTAACTACATGCAATGGCAGCATGACTAAACAATGTATTGATGTTCTGCAACCATAATACCCTGTTCCAAGTTCACTGAGTGCCTTTTAGGTACCTCCTACCAAGGTAATTCTCGGTGATAGTGGTTTACTAGAGGTGGTATAACCCTAAACACCCACTCCCCATTTGCCCCATCCATGGATACGGAGTACCTTTCCGGAGCCTTCTTTGGCTCCATAGTCTGCATGAACGAGAGGGGTAGATGGAGATATATAGCTACCAGGGTGTTGTAATAAGACTATGTGTGGTCCGTAGTTTATGAGAGGATTGCGATAAGGTGCATCCCTACGATACCAAGGCCAGCATTTGAAAAGCGGTGCGCTCATCGTCGAAGATGATGGTAGTTTCCATTAGATACAGAAGAGAGATGTGGAATATAAACGAGTGTTATGTGAATTCTTTCATCAATATTGTATATTGTGGATAGAGCCGGTCCTCATCCCCTAACAGTGCGAAGCAAGCCCTTTCACGGAGTCGTATAGAATATAGTCACTTCTATATCTACCACTAAGCTCAGCGGACAACCTAGCTAAATCCCGGGCCTGGTATTACTAAATGTAGGTGTGGATCTGCTCTGGCTGTGAGAAGGCTAGCGAGCTCTTAGATAGACTATATATGACTCTAGGCGGGCGAAAGATAGCATGTCAAATGTCATAGGAAAAGAGAAAGATGCCGGAAGGTCATTTCGATCTGTGTTCTCGATACTCTATATGTGTTGGGATTAAATCTGCTACCGTGCCGTTCCAGATTCCCTGGAAGGAATATGTAAAACACGGAAGTCACTTGAAACCCTTTCCTAGTGACAGATCGGCGAGCAGTCATTGAAAGGATAAGATGGAAGTGTAGACAAATGTTGAAAAGATAATGATCATTCCTTAAACTCTGGCTACATGTGATTGGCCTGTCATTTGCCTCTTTAGCCTTGGATATCTCAGGAAGCGTGTCACAAGGCACGAGGTTGACGCTGGTATGCAGATCGAATCCTTCAATCTGGTTGACCTCAATACAGTACAAAACCTCCTTTGAAGCTACGGTATATCCGCTCTAGAGATAACGGGAAAGCTGATCGGCTATTGCGATTAGGGGATTGTCCGAGTTAGAAGCCGACTTTGTCCGAGCTAAGTAATTGTGACGACCAGGAGTGAAGATGGGTTATAGAGTTGAGTTGCGAAAGTTGATACTCTGGATGATGCGGATGGACATGGATTCACTGTAGCACTTACATAAGATACCTTGTGTTGTCGCCGCTCTCGTCCGAAGCATACGTACCCTTGATATGCTTTCGGGTCTTTCTCTGCTTTTCTAACATGTGCGACGATCAAACCAGGGTTTGCAAGCATTACGTGGACTAGTTTAATGGGTTTGAAGGCACCGAAGTGCATCAGGCTTGTATATCTAGGTGTAACATGCCAAGGATATGGGATTGTAATAACTTTGTACACTGTATGGTCAAGGTAAAGAGCCAACGGAAACGCCACGGTGTGGAATGTACTGGCAAACACTACACAAAAGCCATTACCTACTTCGTAGTGCATGACTCTCTGTGAGATGGGGAGAGAAGCTAGAAGATCGGGTACATTACGAAATAGTACTTTCGAAATACTCCATGCAGTTATACCAATAATATGGCAGACTACCAGGAAGGGGCGATTGTTACGACGGCTAGCTGTGGAGTTGGATGGGCCGTGGCCGATAGTGGAGTGAAGGGTGAGAACCCTAAACCGATCGCGACGAGAAAAGTAAGCAATCAGCTTTCATTCTTTCCAACAAAGGCTGGTTTATGAAGAAGGAAAAGGATCGATCTGCCAAGCTATTGCCGTTGAGTTTCCCAATTATTGTAAACAACTGGAACATTCCTCAAAATGGCTTTTGTATCTGGAGGACTACCGGATTCTGTATAGAGACGGTTCTGTTTACGTCCATATTGGAATGATTCGTCGGTCGTACTTTAATCATCATAGTATTTTTTTTATTTCCAGAGTGAGACTGAGAATTCGCCACAGCAGGGAGGAGTACTTAGGTATAGTCAGCGTCAAGCATAGAGTCTAGAAGACGTCTTTGTTGGTTTGTGCAGATTAAACTGAGTCGGGTTGCCCCGTTGTGTTGTAAGATCGCAATTACAGGAGCTTAGTATGGGTCTGACTAGCTTCATTAGCATCAGACCAAGTGGGCCAGAGCTGAAGTATGGAAATTACAGCCGTAGTTGTATTCTTCGACACGTGATGATGATTATCCATTGGACGTTCCAGCCGTGGTTTCGCCACTAGACTCACCTATTCTTATCCACCATTGGTAAACGGTTTACTTATACTAGTAATTACCCACTTTATCCATGGTACCTGACCAGTCCGGCTCAGAAAAAAAACATGAGCCAAGAAACAAAAGAAAAAATCGAACCATGGAATCGGTTACATTGGGTTTTACGGAGTAGATCGAGTTATCGTCAACAGACGGAGTAGAGGTAAAGCGATTAGTTAGGTTACCCCATGAGAATAAAATGCGATCGCGGCCAGAAGAATGTAAGTAAACGGCAGTTGACATGACAAGAACGAAGATTCTGACAGCCACATATGAACGCGCATGTCAGCATGAGGCCAGAGTTGGTCGCCGACCACTTGGGCAGGCGACTCTCCATTCCAATTGTCTGTTCGCAATGGCTCACAAACCAGAAATGGGAAAGGGAGCGGGTCCCACTAGATTCCAGCAAATTCAGATCGGCCACGGCAGGCTTTATTTATCCTCTATTAATGAATTTGTCTAACGTTAATAGCATTCAAGGGACTCCGAGAAATGAAGGAATGACATTTGCTCCTAAATATGGTATGAATTGGGTCGGCCGTAGCAGATAGTTTCGGTTTGGAATGGGGTGATCGGGCTTGCTCACTTATTGCCTAGGTAGATGCTGGACTGAGTGGTAATAATACTCCCGACAACGACGCTGCATGCAAATCCATGATATCCAGGTACTAGTAATCTGTCTGAGTCTGGCCCCTTCTAGCGCCAATACAGAGAACAAATAGTACTTTGTAGGTACTCCGTACTGGAGGGGGGAATTGTCTGTAAATCTGTATTGTTGTTAATGAATGATCACCATGATGATCTTGATAGTCGTATCTATACTTCTATACTGATTATATCTGTTTAAATAGAGTCACTCCACTATGAGGTCAGGGATTTTTATTTTTTTTTTTTTGCTCTTTGTTTTGAGACAGTATTTTGGCGCATACCAGCTGTCCTACTCCGTATACTGTACATAATACTCAATACTCAATACCAAAATACTGTTTGTAGTACTATCGATGTTCTAATAATGATAATTTAGTGAAAAATGGTAGAAGAACTACAGGAGAGCAGAAAGGCAGACATCCCAAGTTGTGCGCAATACAGACACGCAAGGATGATATTGTATACTGTGTAGGTACTTTTTCCGATCATTATTTTGGTTTTGATTATGATTATTGCTATTTCGGCTACAGTAGGATTGTACCGACGGGGGTCCAGGTACACAGCGGAGGAGTGGGACGGATTGACAATGTTTTGGTATGAATGGTCAATGGCGATGGGGAAGGAAGGCTCCGATGGCGAATCAGAATTGGAATTGAACCTTGGTGATTGGAAAGGTGCGACACGATAGGGGAAACTCAGCAGGAACAACGGGCTCATTCCCGGTCAGAAGAAAGAAAAAAACAGGATTTCCCCCTCCTGCTAGCATTGCATCCGGTAATAATATTTTCCCATGCGAAACAAAACAGAGGATTCAAAAATAAAAAAATAATGGATTACCGTGGTGATACACGTACTAGTAACGTAATTAATTTTGGTCGTAGCAAGGAGGGACCCCCCCCGGTCTCAGGTCCACCGTCCTCGGGCCACGACTCCTTTCTTGCGCTCCTGGAAAGCCAATCCTTCCTTCCCTCTTCTGACGCTTTTCTTCGCCATCCTAGTCTCTCTTTTCTCTTCCTCTCCTTTTCTCTCTTTCTGTTGTGTCAAGACGTGCCTACCGAATCTGTGCACATCCTTTCGCTGAAGGAACCATCATCAACCAGCTTCTCTTTCGTTGAAGCTCTATCTTTCTTCCACTCGTTTATTTATCTTTGAATCCCACCCCTCTTTCAACTCTTCGCGACTTTGCGCTACTGTTATCTGGTAAGGGCTAAACATCGCCCCTCATACTCAAGTAGTCCACAAGATTATTAGTAAGTGAAGGCTTCCATTATCTATTCAATACTCAGACAATCCTTCAATGTGTTCCATTGGATATACCAATACCTGAGACTGCGTGCGCTACTAAACCCTGGTTGCCTGTTCTCTGAAGAAAGTTTTTGATGGTGCCCAACGTACTAACACTATCTCTAATCGAAGGAATCGCATAACAATGTTCATCAAATACGCTCTTCCCGCCCTGGCTGCGGCCCAGGCCGTCTTTGCTGCTAGCGATAGTAAGTGAAGAATGGCGCACAGAAACAAGATTCAAAACAAATAACTAACCATCGACATAGACTGCGGCAAGGGTGATACCATCAAGATCGAGAACCAGAGCGATGCCGACGGCTACTCCAGCTGCAGCACCCTTAAGGGCGATGTTGAGGTCTCCGGAACCTACGCCGGCGATCTTCAACTCAATGGAATCAAGCAGATCTCCGGTTCGCTGAGCTGCGATGGTGCTTCCAACATGACCGGTTTCTCAGCTTCTCAGCTGAACTCCATTGGCGACACCTTCAAGCTGACTGGTCTTACCACCCTCACTACCCTCAGCTTCGGCTCGCTCACCAAGGTTGGCTCGATCGAATTTACCGCTCTGCCTCAGCTCCAGAGCCTGGACTTCACCAAGGGAGTTACGGAAGCTGGCAGTGTCGTCATTACCAACACTGGCTTGAGCAGCCTTAACGGTATCTCGCTTGAGACTGTCGGCGGCTTCGATATTACCGAGAACACCAACCTGAAGACCGTCAACGTCAACAACCTGAAGAACGCTACTGCTCTCATCAACTTCGCTGGTAACATGGACGGCCTCGAGATTGAATTCCCCAACCTTGGTACTGGTCAGAACATGACCTTCCGTAACGTCAGCTCGGTTTCCGTTCCCTCTTTGGAGAAGCTCAAGGGCCAGCTCGGCTTCTGGGGTAACAAGTTCCAGTCGTTCAGCGCTCCTAACCTTACCGAGACCAGCGACTTGATCTTCAACGACAACAGCAAGCTCAGCAACATCAGCATGCCTGTGCTCAAGACTGTCAACGGTGGCTTCCAGATTGCCCGCAGTGACAAGCTTAACGTCATCGACTTCCCCAAGTTGGAGACCGTCACCGGTGCTATTGACTTCAGCGGTGAATTCAACGAGTAAGTTTGGAAGCTTGCCATGAGTGGCATGAAAAATTTGAAAATCCGTTCTAACGATATCTTCTAGGGCCCACCTTGACTCCCTTAAGTTAGTTCGCGGTGACTTCAACATGCAGAGCACTGGTAACATCAGCTGCACTGCCTTCGACAAGATGGCCAAGGGCCGCGAGGTCATCAAGGGCACGGAAACCTGCAAGACCACCGAAACCCCCGAGACCCGTGATGGCAAGTCTGGCTCTACCACTTCCACTGGCAAGGCTTCTGCCACCTCTACTGGTGCTGCTTCTGCTCTCGATGTGTCTTCTATGCCTGCCATGGGCTTGGCCGCTGTCTTCGGTGCCCTTGTCCAGTATGCTCTGTAAAGGACTTCTCGATACCAAACCGTTGTGCACTTTGTTATTTCTTTTATCGGACTCCACTTACTGCCGTGTAGAGTTGCTTAATAAGCAATGGGTATATTGATTCCTGTGCTTGGTTTTTATGACTATAATTGAACTTGTTTGAGCAAATTCGCAGTCTGGGTTTGTCGCCCTCAGTGGAAACCTGTAACGTCCATCTGATGGTCCAGCTTTTTTTTTTGTCTCACTTTGTATGAAATTGCAATTGGTGGTTAATATGTCTGAAGCCGCTCACTCGTGTCGGTCTCGAGGCAAGCCAGCGTGCTTGATATCAGTAATTACGTGCGGGCCACACGCTTTGTTGAAGACAGGCGTCTAAAGTCTTGTTTTATAGCGCTCCTTTTCAGATGATGTATTTGTGTCATAAACATTTTTATTCTTTGGCCACTTGTTCCAGGGCCAGTTTGTGCTGTAGGTAAGATTGTGAATGACTTGACCTCGTAAATCAATAACTCTTTGAATGTAGGGAGATATCTTCCTGGAGGCATGCAGTAGCCATGGGAGTTGCTGGGGTCTTTGACGTGGAGAACAGAAAAATCCAAGTCAACCATGGCAACTACCATTCCGACTGATACTGTACTACACCCATCGCAAGATTCGTAACCGATGAGGTCATTGCGGCTCTCGCCCGGAGGCGATGCTGAGATCGTGCACGATTCAGCAAACGGAAATGGATCTCAGAACGGGACGTGTTATCTCCATGAGCATTTAGCACACGGCGGCCCGTGGGAGGGTATGTGCTTCGTACAGCTGTGCCTACATGGGCTACTTCTCCTAAAAACAAAAAAGTTCTTCAATGGTTGCAGACAAATTGACGAGTCATTTCACACGGTGGGTGCTCTCCTTATACAGCTTCATGCAGAGAGTCCTGCAATCACCTACCTTCAGGATTTCCCCGTTAAGGTTTAACCTTTGACAAATTGTGACCAGAAAGGAACCTCTCTACTTCAATATTCGAGATCATGATATATTATCCCATCTTAAGGGGTGGCTGAGTGGGTGCTCCTCTTCGACAGAGAACGATGATCCGCCTTTGTCGATCCGATATAGTTTCAATTGACAGATCTATATCTGTTTCATTTCACTCCCCCCCCTCCCCTCCCAATAAACACTAATATGCACCATGGTGGGGACTAGGGAGAGTGAGTGAAGAGGAGTGGAAAGTCAACAGACAAAGAAGGGAGATCGAGATATCCACACGGGAAGCAAAAGTAGATAGATGGAAACTAGGGTGCAAGAAATTAAGGTGCCGGAAATCGACCCGTGCTGGTGGGCTCTAATGTTAAATATTGGAGAGATAGAGGTTCCCAGGACAAGATACTACCCCCAAAACAAGAAAATGATGGATAGTCTAGGTAATTATTAGTTCTAAGGCCGATAGACACTGGAGACTCGTGGATCTGATCGTGTATCTGGTGTGGCCGGAACAAAATTCCTTGGTTTCAACCATGTGGACGAAAGGGTCGGAGAGCCCGCGGGTTCCTTTCCCTTTCTTTTCTCTCTGACTCTCTCTTTCTATTCTTATTATTCTTATTCACGTTATCTTTCGTCTAACCTCCCCTACGTCTTATTCCCCGTTGGTGTGGATATCGTGTGATGGGAGGGAAGTTTCTCTCTCGGCTTTTGGTACTTTTGTACCAGCTGGACAGGTGGTTCTGCCGGGTACGCTTTGGGAAATGTGGATAAAAGGGACTATTCTGTTTATGTACGGATTGACATTGCGTTTTTACGTTCAATGGAGCATGGGGTTCACAGTGGGTTCCCTTCCTTTCCGAGTAAGCAGTGGCTGTTCATTGAGTTTTGCTCCCGATCCCCGTGAATGACCATATCTCTCTCCCTTCGGTGATAGACAGATAGATGGGGACTTGGGTTTCGACAACCGGGATTTGCTGGGGTTATCTTTTCCCTGGCATTTGACACCAAGTGAGGAAGCCCGTGTTTATTGAAATTGGGTACCGACGGGTCGTTCTATTGAAGGGCACTCTGGGACGCAAGAAAACCAAGGAAAGAACAAATACTTGGAACCGAAAGCTTGGTCGATTTGGAATGCGGTGGGTGGGATTGATATGATAGATACAATGGCCATGCCTTGCAGCTTCTATGCGGATACTACCTGCCGTATCTGGCTGTGGATGCCTCAGGTTTGTTTTCTTTTCTGAGTTAGGGCTCAATCATGTCGGCTTCGTTTAGCCTGGATAGGTAATGTAAGGTGGCTGTCTGTCTCCGGCGTGTTGACGCAATTGGCTATGCTTGAGAGAGCGGTTCTACGTGGTGTTGGACCGGGGGAGGGTGCTATGCCTGGTACGCTACGCAGCTCAGTTGTCCTAGAGCATGCGTTGGTTTGGTTTAGTGTCGTCGGCAGGTAGGAAGGAAGGTAGGAAAGTTTTGGGCTTCGTGGATTCGGTGGCAATAATGGTCAATGTGGATGGATACCTTGCTATCATCATACAAAGGATCCTACTGGGCTTGTCTGCACGCTGTTCAGCAGGCATAGGTGATCCTTGCAGGAGTGGATAATGGAACCTCTGTCTCTCTATGTGCGTAATAGAGAATACAGGGAAAAAAAAAAAAGGAAAGAGGCACTGCATGCATATATCAAAGAAAGGTCGGATGTAGGTACGTATGCTAATAATACTATGCCGGCGGCAATAAACTATTGGGATTGGGGGGGGGGGGGGGGGGAGGAGAAGGAGGAGGAAGAACCAGAGCCACAACCTGAAACACGAGCACGAGTCGATTAACTTAGACATCGAATCTCGCCCCCAGCTGGTAGAGCAATGCCTTCGTGGCCACCTCCCAGCGAATGGATGAGACTTGATACATGTTGTCCCCATTGCGCAGGGTTAGCCCTGGGGAGGGATGTCCCCTGTTTGAGGGTAGCAGTTGTATGCATGTAGTAATGATGCAGGTCGTTAATGTATGTGTGTGCGCTTTGAAACCGGTAGGAGGCGTTGGGTGTCTGTGTGGTTGATCGGTTGGTCTGTTGTGGGTAGGGCTTCTGGGACCAATGTGATGCATCATATTGTTTGGAGATTGTTCGAGTACCGTGGCGAGTTGGGGTTCCCGTTGAGGCGTTTTGTCGTGACGTCCATTTTATTTATGACTTAACTCTTTTGGGAATGTTGATTACTCGTTTTTCTTTTTTTTGATTTTTATATGATTATTATTAACCTTTCACCTCAGGGTGGCAAAAAAATAAATAAATGTATAGTTGAGTGTCGCAATTGAAGGATTCCATTTGATCGTGGTCGGGGATGTTGATCGTGCCCTAAGGCGAGGCACCTAGTTCGTACTAATAAGATTGGTGCTATTGCACTGACCCCCCGCTGGATATCCTGCCGTGTAACACCACCAACACAATAGCTCGACCTTATGAAGTAACCAGGAGTGCATCCCGGGAAGTCATGACCCAGTACGTTTTAATGGAATCATATGTGCAAACCCGTTGGTGTGGATGAGATCCCGAGAGAGGACTTCCCACGGGAAGGGGAGCCCTTGCAACTGGAGGAGGGCCGATTAAGGTTCAAACCTCACACGTCCCCCTCTCATCTATTCCTGCTCCCACAGTCTGGGTCACCAATAACAGGCCGGATGATGGAGTATCGACTCTTCCAGACCATGGTATATCGGAGAATATATGAGGAATTGACCAAACCCCAGGCCATTCGGACAATTTCGGTGGCATCGTGAAGGTTCAATGTAGGTACACATGACTGGTTCTGGGATTGTCCATGGCTTGAGAGGAACTCACTTGCAAAAAGGTACGTATGCGATGTATGTACTCAGGTACATGCATACCGACATCCGTCTGTGTATGTGTGTACGTGACGGTCCTTTTTTTTTTGTTTTTTTTTTGAGTTTCGAAAAAGAGTTCGTGCCTGGGTGACGAGTACGTGCCAGGTTGAGTTTGTTGGTCCAAACAGGGGTTCATCATGGGGTGCTCGTCTTGATTCTGACCTCTGTCTCGGCGGTCTTCAAGAATTGGATAGATAGATGGAGGTATTGCCAACTCATCAAGCTAAGGGAACCGGGGCACTCCTAGTCCTGAATTTCGCTTATATTGGTGCTTAATTAAAAAGCCTCTGCGGGTTGGCTACTAACGTCCAGAGTCAGTCGAAAGTCGAAACTCCCCCAATCGGGTAAAGAAACGAATCATCCGCCATCATAACGGGGGAAACGGGTGCAAAGTGGGAAAAAAAATTCATACGGGACTGCTATATCCAGGGAGTGTCAATCCGGGAATGACCAAGACCAATCTTTGGTTACTCTAGCCTCAAGACTCCCAAGGGATGGGCGAGCACGGAACGTGGGGCTAGCTGAGAGAAAGAACACTTGCTCGATGCATGAGGCCCACTGAATTCTTCATCCTCACCCGTCGATCCCTAGATGTTCGAATATGACAGATCTTATCCGGGCTGCCACGAGACCCACCACTAACCATCCTAACGGGGTCACAACAGTCCACACATCATCTGGGCTGTTACGCTTGTTTGTACTGTTTGAATTTGACCCCCATATACCGTATTTGGATCCTCCGCTTCTCTTCCTCTCCACCGAAGTACTCCGTCCCCGGGCTCTGTCTCAAGGATCCCGGGTAGGATGATGGACGGGCAAGCCGCCGACCTCATGGGCTGATGACCAGCATAATAACCCTAGCCTTGCGAATCTCCTTCACGGAGCAACTTCCCTGGATAATCTCCACCCTGGCCTGTGGGTTGGATCTAGTGAAGCTCCTCGAGCGATCTGAATCCGTCTCTCCCGTTGGAGACGTCATCAAATAACCCAATTCCAAATCACTGTGCTCGGTAGCGGGTGACAGCCTTAAACACAGTGTTAACCAAAATAAGAAAAAAAGAGTCCAGAACTAATAATCGTTGGGTCTGACAGCCGTCAGATCCTGGTCACTGGGATTTCCCGGTGACCCAAGTGTATGGGTCTGTCTCGGGGGCTGTGACGATCAGAAACTCTGTGTTTTGACCCCCCTTCTTTTATGAAAGCTAGGAAAGTAGCGTTCCGGCCCCATTCGGCTATACTCGCTGATAATGTGGATTCTGATACGATGGCGTTGAGATCCAGTATTGGTCTATGTGGTCATGCTAAACATTCAACGTCTGGTAGGCATCAACTCCTCACAGAGAATGTCTCAGGTACCTCTTGATGTGTGGACGATTTTCTCTCTGCCCCAGAGTCCTTGCTTCGTGCTATCTGGCTCTGAACACCTCCTGTGGAGGAAAGATTTACCTCGGGGAACCTGCGTCCGCCTGTGCGTCGGATGTAAATGTACGGTTCATTATCATGGTTCGTCGAGGCGCTCCATTGGTATTTTTGTCCATCTTTCGAATATTCTAGGTCCCTCACTGTGTGCCACACTAGACAGGGGAGTAAGATGGGACCCTGCTGCAAGATGACTGTATGTCGATACATTGTAAATCGAGAACGGAGGACTCCGTAGCTCGAGCGATCGAACCCACCCAGAAGGACAAGTATTCCCCTTGTCTCATCATGGCTGTGGCTGCAACTCGCGGGTGTCCGATCTGAGCTGCTTGGGAACGATGCTCATGATCTAGAATAGCTGATTCTCTGTTTGGACCACGCCCCAGCATACTGGACTCACCATGGATTTCTCCGAACCTATGTCTTCGACATCTATCGGACAAGCACCGGAACCAGTTCCGTAACAGCCACAATGCCTGCGCATGGCTGCAGACAATAGGCACTATTTTTACTTAATCCTCACGGGTTCTCCAGATTTGGGGGGAAGGGAGTAGGAAAGGAATGCGATGCTATCCTAGGTAGTTTAAGAGGAGATACAACCGCATGGCTGACGGCCATTGGCCCAGATGGACTATTGAAGAGGTCGAAGCAAGGGGATTCGATGCATTTACCTTCTATGGCCCGTGTAGATCGAATTCAAACCATTGCATCGGTGACAAATCAAGGGCTGTGAATACTTTCTATTCAAAATGAGTGCCTCGCGATCATAGCACGTTGATTCGTCGATCGTCTCGGCCTCGCGTCTGTGCCCATTTTGTGACCGAGATTCGGACGAGTCTCTCCCAAAAGGACACTAAATGGGGTCTGTTGAACTTTGCGGAATGTTGAGGCTACTTCCCCGCGGCCTCATGGAGACCGGAAGGGATGAAGTGGGCTGCAGATGCACACATGTAAGTAGTAGGAGTTTACTGGAGTCTCTTACGGACAGGAGGCTCCATGATGCCCTAACTTTCTACCTCTATCGGGGATCCGGGCATGCAATACGGGCAGGTAGGGGGGGAAACAAAATATTATTATTTTTGAATTATATATTTTATGTAAAATAGATATTTTACGTATTTATTCTTCTATCTTTTGTATCTGTACCAAAAGATGAATTCATTAATTAAATAAATAAAAAAGGAAAGGAAGGGAAAGAAAATACAGTGAAAGCGAAAAATGGAAAATATTCTGTAGTTTTCTATTCTAGGAGATCAACATTACTTCAGAAAAGTCACAATAATGACAATAATAATAATAATAATAATAATAATAATAATAATAATCACAGATTAATAACAAGATCTATTATTATTTTAAAACTATTTGTAAAAAAGAAAACCCAAATAATACTATTGATCGATCTCTTGGACCGAAACAAGAGAAAGCGAGAGAGAGATCTGTATGTCATTGTCGGAAAGTACATCCACACACACCCTAATCAAAATCCACTTCCCTATCGAGATGAGCGCAGATCTTCAACATGATACATCTCCATCTTCACTCTATCGATTACTGCAGTCTCCATGGAGTCCTGAGCGCCGCCACAATCCATTCTCGCCCCCCTCTCTCCTACTACTTCGGGTTACTTGGATCCATTTCCCTCCTCGTTCACCAACTGCAAAGATATAAAACATGCAGCGGATCGCACCGTACCTTCGGGAAGCATTCTGTTCTTCATCTTGTCTATACCTCGTGGATCAGTCTGACTACTCTCTCGTCTGATCCCTTATTTCTCTCCCATAGCAACAGTCTCCCTTGATTGTTTCATCACCAGCCCTTACTTCGTGCCTTTGACCTCAGACTAATTTATTATCAACTGTCTTTCCCGCCCTGAAACCCTCGTCGATCTATCCTCCCCAGAGACATTTGTTTATGTCAATCTCAGACATTCGCACATATAGACGCATCGTACATATCGACATCTCACCCGGTCCTCCACTCGACTAAGACATACATATCCTCCCGGTGCACCTCACCTTATCTCGAAACTTTAGCCAAAACCGCAGCTGCCATGTTTGAAGATATGAGTTCGATGACGGATGACATCTCACGGCGCTGCTCTCTTCCGTAAGTTATGACTATCACTGCTGGACGACGCATAATTGACATGGACTCCCAGAAGCGTCCGTTCTATCGCCAATGCTCCTAGTAACGCAACAGAAATGACCGACGACCGTCGGCTACCACCCCTGCCTCGCGTAGACCCATTGCCTCGCGGGCCCTTCAACCCTTTGGCCTCCAAGATCTTTGCTCCTAGCCCTCCCAGCTCCCAGGACTCGTTCCCCGTCAAGTCGCCGTGGCCAGCATCCGAACACATTGTTACGCCCCCTTCGCCTGCCAATTCGGCCGATAGCTCATGGCCCGAGTCTCTGCCTTCTCAGAAGATGTTTGAATGGCCCCAGGATCTTTCTTCGGCCGACCTTGTGAACTTGATCGCCCCAAAGCATATTAACCGCAAGCCCCCGCTGCAGCAACTGTGTGGCCGAAAGCGTAAGGGGAGCATGATCACGGGTGAATGTGACGACCAGAGGGAGAAGCACCGCATTGCAGAGGGCAACCGACGAAAGAACTTGAGCCAGTTGCACCGTGAGCTCGACAGTCGTATTCATGACTTCTTCCTTGAACGGGCCGGGTGGAATCCATCCAAGAGTCTTCCCGAGTCGAAGGAGCACATCGTGCAGGGTGCCATTTTCCTCATCGATTTCATGCTTCTGATCATTGTCCATCTTATTCGCCAGGAAAATGAGATGCCTCGCCAGCTCTCTGAGAAGCTTCAACCTCAAATCCGGTGCATGCAACTTCAGCAGTTGATCGCCAACCTCCAGCAGCAGAACCAGTCCGCCCAGCAACAGATCAAGTCCTTGAAGCAAGAAAACCAGCTCTTAGAGGAGCGGAACCAAGCGCTTGAGCTCCAGCTGAAGTCATATGAACACATGTTCCGATCGCCCAAGACCGAACAGCCAAGCCCCCAGCCTCTTACCCAGCTTTCCGATTCCAGGCCGCGCAACATGCTGCCTGGCCTACGGGTCTTCTGCGACGAGATCGCCGTGAATGGCACGGAGGTCTCCCGCTTCGACCCGCCACACACCGGGTCTTCCCAGTCCTTTTCGCAGAGCTTCCTTAGCCATTCACCCCCAGTGACCGGGCCTTCGTCCCCCGTCTTCACACAAGCGACTTTTTCGGTTCCCACGTCGCGGCGCCAGTCGATGATTCCATCCCCATGAGATGGTGGCTGGACATGTTGCCTCACATACAGAACCCCTGCTTGGCCTTGTAATGAATTTCCTTCTCCTCGGGCATAGAGTTGTGATTTGGAGTCGATTCTGCTGTTTTAATTGTGTTTTCTCGCATAGCGTGGCATTGTACCATTTGATTTTCCATCGGGACGGATTATTGACACCGGGATGTCTTGCTGATCTCATCCAGGGTCTCTGGGCCACTGTCTTCTTGTTTTCACTGGATCCTGGCGAACTGGAGCAAGTGTGGTGTACATTAAAAATTGGGTCAGGGATTGTGAGTTGCACGGATTTCCTTTTCTTATGTTGAAATACATAATTTCTTTCCTTTGTCCATATTGGGATTGGTTGTCTTCGTCTTTTGGTTTCCTGTGGGGATTTCGGAGTGGACGGGGGATTTTTCTTCCTGCAGGGTCTATCTATACATATATATATATATATGTACGGTTGATTTCGGTTGTTTTCCATTGTTTTCCTTGTGTATGTATCCATGTCCTCTTTAAAGCGAATACGAACATAGAGCGAATGTGATTGAATAAAGTATTATTATTATTATTATTATTATTATTATCATCATCACCGTTCAAGACTTGTTTAGTGTCGCCAAATTCTCATGTAATATGTAGAGATGAACCCCCTGATCCAAAAGGCGGACGAATTGAACGGGTCCCATTGGCCGCGCGTGTGCCAAGAAGACAAAGACCTTTTCGTCAAGTGGAATACCGAGCGAGGGCTCATGGCCGGCATCATACAGAGAATGAACGAGATCTGGTTGTTTGGATGCCCCAGGGACTTCGAGGCGGATGCATTGGTGTCGTGGGGAAGAGTCCCCAGGAATGAATGGCGTAGGGCCGAGAAAATGAACTTGGAGAACGGTATGGACGGAGGCAGGATGGGATTTGGTGGTGGAATATCTCATGCATCTATAAAAAGTAACGTGAACGCCAATCCCGAAGCGTGTTTGTCTGGACTTTTCCATCTCCCACCCCCCCATTTTCGTCGCATTCGAGAAGCTATTGTTTTTTGATTTTTCCCCTTCTTTTCCTTCTCCTTCGACACGGTCCCGTTCACATCTTGCTTTGTGCAAGTCTTGTAATAATATCATTATTCTCCTCGTCTTGACGTCCGTCAAATCCATTCGTTTGGTTTCTCTAGTCTTTCCCCCCGGTTTTTATTTTTATTTTTATTTTTTTTTTCTGGCCGAGTGGCATCTTGTTGCCGCTCCCTCCCGCAACCAAACGTTTCTGTCCTTTTTCCACACTCACGGACCATCTTCGTTCCTCCTGCCCCCTTCCCCATACTTCTTCTGCGCAAACCTCGACTTTTTTCTTTTTCATTTTTCTTTTTTTTTTCTCTCCTTTGCATTCCATTTCCCGTCCCAACTGAGTCGACAACAACTTCGGATTGCCTTCGACAAGTGACTCCCCTCGACTTTGTCGGCGCCACCGCCAAGTGCTCTTTTCGGTCGCTCCTTTTCCCTTCCGTTCTACCTTCATTGGTCGTGCGATCGGCTAAAGGGTCATTGATCTCCGGACGTTGGTGCCAGCGACCCTACGTCTTCCCGGGATCGTCATCCGGTTGGAGACACCGACAACTTTCGTCTTGGAACGATATCCCTATCCCAAGTCCTCTTCGCTTCTCGCTATTGCTTAGATCGCAAAGATGCTTCTGCCCAAGGGTGGTGTAACGTGGAAGTCGGCGAAGGCGAGGTTGCCTCCATGGAGGGCCATTCTGGTCCTAGTGACGCGGACTCGTTTCCTGGTGTCATTAGCCCTCACCGGCTTGTTGATCTTGCTGTGGCGTGGTATTAGCAAGTCCGCTTCGGAGATGCAAAAGTAAGTGCTCGACTCACTTTCAACCTGGCTTTGGCGCGACACGCGGCTTGAACCAACCCCTGCACATGATGCACATCCTAACTCGACGGTCTAGTTTCTACTGTTACGGACCTTCCAAGTCACCAATGGACATGAGTCTCAACGAAATAGCCGAATGGAATGCCCATATGCAAACCCCTGTCGTCTATAACCATCATGAAGCTTACGAAGTCAACTCCTCTACCATTTTCAACGTCAACCTCAACCCCATTGGCTCTAGTGCTCAAGCTGTCGCAAACGCCGAACGAGTGCTCATCTTGACGCCGCTGAGAGATGCTGCCCCATACTTGCAAAAGTACTTCGAGCTTCTCTACAAGCTGACCTATCCTCATGAGCTCATTGACCTGGCTTTCCTCGTCGGCGATTCCAAGGATGACACCGAAAGCGTACTCGTGTCTGAATTGAACCGGATCCAGGTACAGGGTGATAAGGTTGCGTTCCGCAGTGCGAGCATTATTAAGAAGGACTTTGGGGCCGATGTAAACATGAACGTTGAGGATCGACACTCGTTCGCCGCCCAGGGTCCGCGCCGTAAGGCTATTGGCCGGGCACGCAACTATCTGCTCTACTCCGCCCTGAAGCCTGACCACTCTTGGGTTTACTGGAGAGATGTGGATATTGTCGACAGCCCAGAGACTATCCTTCAGGACTTTATGGCCCATGACAGAGATATTCTCGTTCCCAGTAAGTGGACTGCTACGGTTGTCCTATAGCAAAGGCTGACCTCTCTGCAGATATCTGGTTCCACAGATATAAGGACGGTGTTGATGTCGAGGGTCGCTGTAAGTGGAGATAATGCCTGCCGATGATGGTCAATGCTAACCTTTACAGTTGATTACAACTCGTGGATTGAGTCTGACAAGGGACGACGACTGCGACAAACACTCGATCCGGACACCGTGCTGGCTGAGGGCTACAAGGAATATGACACGGGCCGCCAATATCTTGTTTCAATGGGTGACTGGAGGAATAATAAGGACGAAGAGGTCGAGCTTGATGGAATTGGTGGTGTCAACATTCTCGTCAAGGCCGACGTCCATCGTACAGGTATGTTGTGCACGGCCTTTGGAATGATTGCCCCGGAGAGCTGCCGCTAACTGAAAACCCTAGGAATCAATTTCCCCGCATATGCCTTCGAGAACCAGGCCGAAACCGAGGGATTTGCGCGCATGGCGAAGCGAGCGGGATACCAAGTGTACGGCTTGCCTAATTACGTGGTGTGGCATATCGACACTGATGAAAAACCCGGCAACCTTGGAGAACGTAAAGCGTACTAAGCGCGTGCCTGGACTTGGTCCTTTCTTCACCGAACTGGCGGCTTTCGGTTCTTATTTTCTCCAAGATTTTAATACCCTTTTCCCCGTTTATGTCCGTGGTTCACAACATGGGATTCTTTTCCTTCTTGATACTTGTGCTTTTTGCCTCTACCATTTGCCCCCACTTGGACGTTTGAAACGGACATCTCATGGTTCCGGTAATTAGCCTTCTTCATGTCGCGTTCTAGGGATCGTGCTGTTTCTTTTCTATTTTTGGCGCTAGGGGGAACGTGTTCAGCGGTGTCGACGCTCATAGAGTGAACGGGTGATTTTACGCTTGTATTACTGGTGTTGCCTTGTTCTCCTTGACGACTGTGCAAGCCAGCCTACTGCCCCGGCAGGGTTTCCTAAGATTGTGACGGGGATTTCCAGTCTGCCGTGGCCTGGTGCTCGCACCCACTGGGTGGCTGTTATTATCCGCATGATCAACATCTCTGAGGGACACAGCTCAGTTAGGACTGAGCCATGTCTTGAAAAATGGGAGCGAGGCGGTTGCCGTCGGCGAGCCCAGAACCAGGGCATAACGGTGCCTGGCGTCCATGTACATACATATATAGGCTACAATTTGTCGGGCTGTTATGATTGCGAAGGTTAACTGATCCGTAATTTGAAAATGCAACTACGTGTGATGTAAAGACGAAAGAAATCTGTCGAGAGTGACTGTAGTATGGATAGTAATCTGAGATGATAGAACAGATAACCAATCAATATGGATCCAATTGTTTCTGTTTCCCCGCAAGACAATCCAATCCCCCCCCCCCACTTCGACCTCCATAAATACCGACCTCCCACTAAGACATCAGCTCTAAATCCTTCTATCGATCACCGATCTGAGACATCCCCCTCCACCGACGCCAGCCGCAAAAAGAGAAACACGAAAAAGGAAAAAAAAAGAAAATAGAAAAAAAAAAATGTCCGCCAAAAAGGAATTCATCTGCCTCGTCCCCGACAAGCCGGACGCGCTGCAGAAGCGTCTGGAAGTCCGCAAGTATGTAGTCCGCCCAACCCCCCCCACCATGGAATCTCAAAAAACAACCACTAACGTGGACATCCGCTCACACACAGTCAACACCTTGAAGGGGTAAAGCCTCTTGTCCAGAATGGCTCAATCGTCTGCGGCGGTATGTTCCCCCTCCATACCCTTTAATCATCATCCCTTTCCAATTGGCCGATATGGACGTGAGAACTGACGGCGCGGGGGGGCGGCGGCGTCATCTACAGGTGGAACGTTGGATTCTCACCCCGTCCCGGGCGAGACCCCTCCCTTTAACGGGAGCGCTTTGATCGTTGTCGCCGAGAATGAGGCCGAGGTGAGGGAGTTGATCAGTAAGGATATCTATACGCGAAGTGGTGTGTGGGACGTTGAGAAGGCGCAGGTTATTCCGGTATGTTGATTTCCCTTTCTTTTCTCTTTCGTTTTTCGCTGTTGTGGTTTCGGGTTCGGCTTCTCCTTCTTGGATCCCTGGGGCTGATGTCGGTTGGTGTAGTTTATGTGTGCCGTTAGAGTTGGGGACAAGGCTCTTCCTTAGATCTTGTGGGGATTGGATTTAGTTGGTTTTATGTGAGGGATTGGGGTACTACGATTGTATATGTGTAGATAGGTACATGTCCAATACGAATGTGTGTATTGTCTGTTGTACATATATATATGAATATATGAGTGGATGTAAGATCCGATTTACAGCTTTGCCTTGGGTGTCAGCATCGCCTCTGCAACCTTGCGGCGCTGGATTTTGCCTGTCGCGGTCTTGGGGATCTGGAGAACGATCCAGACCTAGTGATCGGGTGTCAGTCAACGTGACATTCTTGTGGTATGTGGGGATGTGTTGGACAGGTAGTACATACCCTCTTGGGAGTCTTGAATTTCGCCAGCTTCTCTGCCATGAACGATTTGAGTTCGTCCTCCGTGGCGGTGTTGTTGCCCTTCAGGACCACTGCGGCACCGATGTCCTCGCCATAGTGTCCCTCGTCGGGGATGGCGAAGCACACAGCCTCGGCCACCTTGGGGTGGTGCAGGAGCGTGTTGTCCAGCTCAATGGGACTGATCTTCTCTCCGCCCTTGTTGATGAGCTCTTTGATACGGCCGGTGATGATCACGTAGCCGTCCGGATCCTTCTTACCCTGGTCTCCCGTGCGGAAGAACCCGCCCTTGGTGAACGAGGATTTGTTGGCGGATGGGTTGTTCAAATACCCCTTGGTTACATTCTCACCGCGTACGCAAATCTCGGCCTCCTTGCCCTGGGGAACCTCGTTTCCATCCTGATCGAGAATCTTGACTTCTACGCCCTGTCCGAGGCCGACACTGCCGGGCTGGCGCTTTCCGGGCGGGAGAGGGTTGCTGGTCATCTGGTGAGCGGCTTCTGTCATTGCGTATGCCTCCAGAACTGGTGCGTTGAACGTCTTTTCCAGATCCTGGAAGGTTTTGGGGGACAATGGTGAGGAGCAGGAGCGGATGAAGCGGATATTGGGGATGGGGTTGGGTAAGGGGGTTTTAAGCAGAATCTGGTGGATAGTAGGCACAGCTGTGTACCAGTTCGCGTTATAGGCTACGAAGTCTGACCAGAATTCATGGGCCGAGAACTTCGGAGGTACAATGACGGATCCTCCAGAGTATAGAGGCGCCAGGAATGCTGCTAGGAGACCATGGACATGGAAAAGAGGCATCACCAAATACGTACGATCCTTCGGCGTTAGGGCGTACGTGTCCCGGATGTTCCCTACGGCATGGTTAATACTGCTCATTGTATGCTATCCGGGCACATACTCATGGTTGTGGTGAGGTTCTTGTGGGTGAGTGGAACCTTATTCCATGTCAGTATCTATAGTTTTGCCGGAACGGGAAAACCTACAGCTTTGGGCCTGCCGGTCGTGCCACTTGTATGAAGCACGAGAGCAATATCGTCTGGCTGAGCCTGTCCGACAGTCGCACCCGCGCTACCCGCCAATTTTCCGTGTTCCTTCACATCCAAAACCACCTCTGTGCCATTCCAGTAGCACTCCGCAATCGCAGCATTGTATTTCCTTCCAGCTCGCACGGCGGGGCCATTCTGTGCATACGATCCCTTAGGGATCAGCACTAACGTCGAACTAAGGTCATCGATATAGAACTCGAACTCCTCCTGCTTATAAGCGGGATTCAGTGGAGCGGCGATCGCCCGCTGCCAGGACGCGCCTAAGAACCCGACGATGAATTCGTACGAATTTGCCAGCGCCAAGGACACCGCACCTCCGTGACCAACGCCCAGCTTGGCCAATTTAGCTTGAAACTCGGCCACATGAGCGTGCAGCTGTTGATAGGTGATGCTGAGAGTAGGGGACAGGGGGGTCTGTCTCTTGGGGACCACAACAGCAATGTCGGTGCTCCGAGAGGAGAAGGACTGCGCTAAGGTGGTCATGGTGGATCTGACAAGACACTGATGATGTCTTGGCTTCAGGGATTGATATTAAGGACGTAGATCTCCGATTCGTGGACTAATGGAAGTTGTACGATTTTGTCAGTCGAGTGTCACTTTGTTACCATCCCAGGGAGTACAGGAGGAGTAGATAGACATAGCTCAGCTCCTCTCGGCCGGTAATGGGTAGTTAGGCAACGGATATGACCGATCGCCTCCACGATTCATGGCACGATCCGCCCTCGGGGATTATCGTCATTGTTAGGGGGGTTCTCCACCCCCCACATGACTAATTAGTTAGGGGTTGCCGTTTTCTTCCGGGCTGAGTAATGTCTTGAATGGCTGTCTATGTATGTACATACAGCAATACTTGGTAGCTGCTGGCAGCTTTCCATTATGTTGTTGTCTTCTCAAGGTTGCTCAATAGATTCAACCGCCACCTATGATGCTAACTTCTGTCTGTGAGTGCAGTCTGTTGCGTTTGAGCTATTAACAACCCCTTACTTTGACCGATACCCGTTCAACCGGTTGAAGAGAGAGCTATCGTCGGATACGGCCGCCTGGAGGAGTGCTAATGAGCAATCCGACTCCAATCTTTAATCTCCGCATATAAGTTGCAGCTTCGAGGATGTAGCCTCCAGTGTGTAACCAGAACGTGGCCTGGAAAGAACCGCCGGTTTCAAAATCCCGCTAATGGTCTTCAAGAGCAGCATACGCGCAAATGCGAGGTGCAATGAGGTGACCGCAAGAGATTCAATTGCACCTTGAATGTTTCGTCGCATATTAAGCACGACAGCGGCCAAGGGGTCGATTGTTTACCGGGATGGTGGTTGTTATCGCGCTCTCTATGCGGAGAAGCCATTCCAGCGCTATTCACACTTCTTATAGAAATTGCTCTGAATTGTTGCTGACCCTATCCTGGCGCCAATCTCCCAGTATTTTATAAACCCTGGATATAGGTCGATTCCTCTTCGAAACTGCAAGTATATGCGCTTAAGATTAGTGGTTTAGTGGCCTTCAGCTCGGAGTGACCTCTTGAAGTCAGGTCAACACAAGAGGCATACATTTAACGCCAAATAGGACATGCAAAACCTAAACTCGATGCTATCATGATTCAATCCGTAGCAATCTTTAAGTTGAGTGATCTGATCAAGTACCGGACGGCCCTACTACTAGTAGCTATAGTTCCTTCACCATGATAGGAGGAAGGAGAGCATCCAATAAGGGTGGGTGTCGTTACATGACTAAGCTACATGATCCACATGTCAAGTGATATGGGATGCAAACAAGTTGCTCAAGCTGTACTCCGCACGATAGTACTTGTCTCCAACTTCTCCGATACAATTATCGTCACTCTATTTATTCGGTTGACTTGTCTATAACATCAACCGGACTCATGGCTTCTGAGAACACCCCCTCGAAGCCCGGGGGCATGCTCTCGCTCTATGCAAATCTGCTTGATCCAGCCGCCGATAACTCTCCCGGGACGATTTCTCGCGCCCCGGTCGTCTTCAAGCAAGCCTCCGAAGGCGAGTCGCAGCCAGATGAATTAGCTGCCAAGAAACAACAGCTCAATGCCGGTAGACCATAACCCTCCTCATGACCGACAGTTTCATGTATTCTTGTTTGATCTGATTGCTCACTTGTCCTTTGTTCTTCTGGTTTTGGCGATCAGCTTCTCTCCGATTTCAGCCTACGAAAAGACCCCAACTATCTGCGCAGAAACCAAAACCGAAACCAGCTTTACCGAAGGCAGCTCCTGTTCCCGCACCGGCAGCGGCTCCTAAGACTACTCTTGCAGATTGGGCTAATACCGAAGAGGATGATGTCAATGACTTCTATGCTGGCCCAAAAAGGCAGCGGGGTGGGCGCAAGAAGCGCAAGAAGAATAAGGATACGCGGGAATTTGCTCAGGACTGGGACGATATCTACGACCCGTCGCGGCCTAATAGTTACGAAGAATATAAGCACAGCGATGAGCAGATAGCCGAAGTTCGCGAGTGGAAAGATCGCCTCTACGCACATCGCATAGTGCGATCTCCGAGCCGAGATTCGTATAGTGATGAGGACTATGGAAGACCAATGAACCGTATGTGTTTTCCTATAGTGATAGTGATTCCACGGCTGAACTGTTACAGGACAATTCGCCCCTCCGAGCAGCTTCGCACCACCTCCAAACCTCAACGATATGTCACCCGCTCCCGCTGATATACCAGATGCTGCTTCCGGAGAGGAGGCATTTGCCCGGCGTGCACAACTGCAAACAAACCTAGCCGATACGGCTATGACCGACTATATACCACCACCTCCCCCAGAGGCATCTTCAGCGCCTGTTACAGATGACCCTACGGGTGGAGATGCTTATCTACGTCGCATTCAGATGTCGGCTGGAGCCCAGCCTACAGCAGAATCTGCACCACCGCCACAACCACGGCCGCTAGAAGCGCTGCAACCTGCCTCTGCAACTATTTCTCGTGCACCCGTCCGCTATACTTTACCTCCCCCACCGGCAGATATACCTGCATCAGAAGCAGAGCTTGAGGAAGTCTTCGCTAAGGAGCAACCAATGGAAGGTGAGGGTGAAGGTGAAGAGGAGGGTCAGCGCTCACTCCGACCCGGACAGAAGGGATTTGCTCAGCGTCTGCTTGAAAAGTATGGTTGGACAAAAGGTTCTGGTTTGGGCGCAACGGGATCGGGTATTGTCAACCCATTGCAGGTCAAGGTCGAGAAACAGAAGAAGCGGCCAGACTCGGAGGGTGGTGGCTTTGCCACTCCCGCTGGTAGGGGTAAAATTATTGGTGGTTCTAGGAAGAAAGAAGACGAAGGGAAGTTTGGTCAAATGAGCGAAGTCATTGTCTTGAAGGGCATGTTAGACGGCATGGATGTGGAGGCAGAACTAGAAGGCGATCAGGATGGGGGCTTGATGCAAGAGATCGGGGATGAGTGTTCTGAGAAGGTGGGCTCCTACTCCTCTGGTGCTACTATGCAATTCTAACCTGAACAGTATGGAAATGTCGAACGCGTCTTCATTGCCCGCGGCTCGGCCCCTCCAGTTCCGGTATTTGTCAAATTCACCAATCAGCTATCTGCTCTAAGAGTAAGGGTCTTTAACCGAGTGATTTGGTTGTTGGTTTACTAATGTATTTCTTCCATTCAGGCTGTCAATGCCTTGGAGGGCCGAATATTCAACGGGAATCCAATCACAGCTCGGTTCTTTGATACACAGAAATTTGAGCAAGGATTATATGAATAGGAACCACAAAGGAATAGAATTAATGAATGATACCGATAAGCATCTAATTTTTGTCTGCTTTACACCGGGCACCAAATTTCTTTGGTTCAATTTTTCAATAACACCTGGCACATCAGAACCATGTGTCACGAGAAGGGTGGTGAGAGAGAAACCATACCAAACAAGTCTATTGCGCCTCCTGAGGCTTTGCAGCATTTATCAATGAAAGTCAAAGCTCTCTTCAGCCGTGTTGCTACTGGTCTTAGTGATAGGAATCAGCCTGCTCATCACATAGGCGCTCCTTCTACCTTTGCTTCCCTCGCCTTGCGACGCGTTTGATAAGAGCACCAGTCCAAATCACCGGCCAATGTGATGTAAGACCTTTCTCAAGGCATAACAATGGTAGCAGGGATTTATATGGAGACATAGGGCTTGGTATCAGGTAATACATGATGCGCCTTGTTCTGAGTCAAATTATTGGAGAGGTTGATTGACAATAAGGAAAAGCGAGGTTGTCCCCTGTGTAACCTCCGAGCTCTTTATAGATCAATACTAGTAGATATGGCATTGGCCAACTCCTATTGCTAGTACCTACTACTACTGGTATTCCGTTATGGAGTACACTTGTTATGCATGTAATGCGTGGTGGTCAGGTGACCCAGGTCAATCTCAGTAGGGCCGGCCAGCGATTGGCTGTGGGGCATCAAGACGATGGGTTTCTAAGAGGTACTTTGGAACATTCACTGACTTCCACAGATTCAGTGATAGCGTCTCTCATTCCCACCTTTGTGTTCCCTCCCAGTTTATCTATTTTCTTTTTTTACCCTTTCTTACTTCTTTATTACCCACTCATCCCCCGCTGATACCATTCTACAGCTGATCCAGCTTGCCCACTCTTCACTTGGCTTCTATTTATTCTCTGGTAGATTCTCACCATTCACTACTTTTTGCGCCACTCCAACGATCAAGATGTCTCTGTGTCTGAATCGCCTGACGGAAGAAAGGTATGTGATAGAATTGTTTGGCGCTCGGCTACGGCCTTGCCTCAGGTTGGCTCTTCTCAGATACTGATTGCGATCTTGCGTCTGTACAGGAAGCAGTGGCGACGCGATCATCCTTTCGGATTCTATGCGAAGCCTTATCGAACCCCTCAGGGTGTGTTGGATTTGAAGCGCTGGGAATGTGGTATCCCTGGAAAGGCGCAGACTCTCTGGGACGGAGGACTTTTTAAGCTTGATGTTACTTTTCCAGACGGTACGTTGCTATCCACTTCTCGGATGTCGCGAAGACCGAACTGGGATTGGCTAACTTATTTTCGTAAAGAATACCCGACTAAGCCTCCAAAGTGTACGTATTACCACCCTCCGTTGAAGACAAACCGGGGTGGAAAGCAACGGTGACCTTCCTGGGTTCATGGCGGATAGCTAATATTCACTACAACAGGCAAATTCGTCCCTCCTCTGTTTCACCCAAATGTTTACCCCTCAGGCACCGTCTGCCTCTCAATTTTGAACGAAGAAGAAGCCTGGAAACCTGCCATCACCATTAAACAAATTCTGCTCGGCATCCAGGACCTGCTCGATGACCCCAACCCGGAGTCGCCTGCACAGGCGGAGGCATACAATCTGTTCAAGAAGGATCGGCCGGCATACGAGAAACGGGTGAGACAAGTTGTGAAGGAGAACCCAACGCTTTGAGCCACGCTCCCTTCTACGGCGGACTGGATTACGTTTTCGGGGTTTTAGTTCTTTCTTTCCACATATGTCCTCTTTCTTCACCAAATTTCTTACACGGTCATGGCGCATTATGAACGGAGGCGGACGTTGATGGCTGCTAGATAGCCACGTGGGAGTGGTTTCACATTGGCAGGCATCTCACTATGCAGCGTCTTTCTCGTTTCTTGTGAAGGGATAGGGGAGAATGAAAAGCTAGAAGGACGGGTTGTGCATTTTTCTGGCCGTGACGACTGATGGCGCATGCGCGCATCGCTTTCTTGACATTTATGATCACGATATTTTGTTTTTTTTACTCCCTCTAGCGAGCATGGCGTCTTAGCATTCACAAAATGGGTGGTTATGGACGGCGTTTTTAGAATCGCTTTGTTGTTCCTTTCTTCTCTGACCCAGCCCGGTTCTTCGGGTCTTCTCTGGCATCGTGCAATCACTGTGCTCTCGCATATCATATGGTCATTTCTACCTACAACGGGTGATCTGACACTTCCGTACTTAGTATGTGGGGTAGAATGATCCGCTTGATCGATGGGGAGGAATTGGTTTAAGGGGTCGAGTTGGTCTGCTCCAGACGTGCTCCAGTGAATTACACAATACCTCCCCTGGTACAAGGAAGTAGTATCTGGTCAGTTCTGTAACGTACGAAGAACCTTCAGAGAAAGGAGTAGTAGTCATGGAATAATCAGGCTGTCATTGGAGGGCACCGGATCCAGACCCAGAGCGGTTATCTTATCAGTGAGTCACGTCCGTCAAAAAAGATTGAATAAATTGTGGCCGAAATCGCCCCTCGATTCCGCCCCGCCGGAAATCGCATTTTTAAAAAGTCACTCTTCCCCATACCCTATACTTTTCCCGGAAAGCACGCGTGGCAATTCCTCTCCCTTCTCTTCTTCTCGTCATCTTGCTGCTTGTTACTTTTCCTAGTGAGCCAATTGCTCGTCGTCATCATGTGTGGCATTTTCGCGTGTTATAAGTATGTCCCTATCGCTTCTGCTTGATCCCTGCCCTTCCCCCCCGCGAAACCCTAGCAGCGGGTATGGGGTCCTTTCCGGATCAAGTCGCTAACAGTAGTTACCCTCGGCAGCCACCCTGATGTGCAAAAATTTAAGCCTACGGCTTTGCGCATGGCCAAGGCGTAAGTGCTCCTTCTCTTTTGTCGGACAGCAGAATTGAGACTGATTTCGTTGCCAGCGTGCGCCACCGTGGACCCGATTGGAGTGAGTCACATATATGTGGAAGGGTTTAGTGAATACTATACTGAGAAAATAACAGGCGGAAACTACATTGCTGATAAGACCAGTTAGTCAACTCCATGTCTACAAGGAATGTCCCCCCAGGAACTAAAAGCTAACGCATCGCAGTCCTTGCACACGAGCGTCTGTGTATCGTCGGTGTCGGTATGTGCCCTGCCAAGCTTCGCAAGCGAGGTGTCCTGCTAAGACCTTTCAGACTCTGGTGCTCAGCCCCTTGTGAACGATGACGGTTCCCTCGCTCTGGCCGTCAACGGAGAGATCTATAACCACCGCATCATCAGAAAGAACCTCAAGAACCAATATGACTTCAAGACACATTCGGATTGCGAAGTTGTTATCCCATTGGTACGTGCGAAAGGACCATTGTAGCCGCAAACAGTGACGTTATGGAGGCTGACGAGTTCAGTACATGGAACATGGTCTGGATGCCCCTAAGTACCTTGACGGCATGTTCTCTTGGGTTCTTTACGACAGAAAGCAAGACCGGGTTGTTGCGGCACGCGATCCCATTGGTGTCACTAGCTTCTACATCGGCTGGTCTTCGGAGACTCCGGGAGCTGTCTACTTCGCTTCGGAGCTGAAGTCCCTGCACCCAGTTTGTGACAAGATCGAGGCTTTCCCTCCTGGCCACATTTTCGACTCGAAGACCGGCTCTATGACTCGTTATTTCCAGCCTACGTGGTGGGATCCCACTAACGTTCCCACGACTCCTGTCGACCTTAAAGTCCTCCGTCACACCTTGGAGAAGTCTGTTCGGAAGCGTCTGATGGCTGAGGTTCCTTACGGTGTTCTGCTGTCCGGTGGTCTGGATTCCAGCTTGGTCGCCTCTATTGCTCAGCGTGAGACTCTGCGCATGCAGGAGGCTGCCAAGGTAGCCATCCAGAACCAGACTGGCTCATCCGATCTGGTTGGTATTGATGACAGCAACGAGCTCTCCACCGTCACCACATTCCAACAGCTGCACTCCTTCTCCATCGGTCTGCCCGGTGCTCCCGATACTGAGGCTGCCCTTGAAGTAGCCAAGTACCTTGGAACCAAGCACCACGCTTTCACGTTCACCGTTGAGGATGGTATCAACGCTCTTTCCGATGTCATCTACCACCTGGAGACTTATGATGTGACTACCATCCGTGCATCTACCCCCATGTATCTCCTCAGCCGCAAGATCAAGGCGATGGGTGTGAAGATGGTTCTGAGTGGTGAGGGAAGTGACGAGATCTTCGGTGGTTACCTCTACTTCCACGCTGCCCCCAACAAGGACGAATTCCACAAGGAGACTGTGAGACGAGTCAAGGCCCTGCACCTGGCAGACTGCCTCAGAGCGAACAAGTCGACTTCTGCCTGGGGTCTGGAAGCCCGTGTGCCGTTCTTGGACAAGAACTTCCTTGAGACTGCCATGGGCGTTGATCCTCAGGATAAGATGATCACCAAGGAGCGCATTGAGAAGTACATCCTGCGTAAAGCATTCGATACCACCGATGAGCCCGATGTCGAGCCATACCTTCCCGAGAAGATCCTCTGGCGCCAGAAGGAGCAGTTCAGCGACGGCGTTGGCTACAGCTGGATCGACGGTCTGAAGGACCATGCTGAACTTCATGTCACTGATGAAATGATGAAGAACCCCAAGCCCGAATGGGGCAACGATATCCCTGATACCAAGGAAGCGTATGTCCTGCACCTTACAGAATCATGAGTGAGAAATAGGAACTGACCATAGCAGTTACTGGTACCGTATGATGTTCGATGAGCACTTCCCACCCTCCTGCGCATCTACTGTTGAGCGCTGGGTGCCGACATGGTCGAAACAGACCGACCCTAGTGGAAGGTAAGCCTGCAATGATTCGCCTCTCTTTTTGATTGTTCGTTACCTCAAAAGGCAAATGCTAACGTTTGACACCAGAGCTATCGCGACTCACAACGCCAAGTACAAGCATGTTGAGTAAATGTTTAAATAATTATGCTTGCGATTTGTGTCGGGTGTTTGGGATAGACTCATGCATTAGAGACGTGTCTCAAAAAGTGTTTTTTCCGCCCCAAACAGCGCGGAGGGTTATGAAATCCCTTTCAAAACGGCTCCTGTTCCCCTTAGCTCTTGTATAATCATGCCTTCTTTTAGGTTAGGGCCCTCAAAATAGACCAGGTTGTAACTCTGTTATAACTTATAGATAAAATAATTGGGAGGCTTCTGGGCAGTTGACATGCGGTGGCTCATGGAAGGTGAAGAAGTAAACCTTGATAGTATATACAGCCATTGGATGAAACGTTCCGGTTGCAGATGACGGCATAGCCGCCCCAGGCATCAACGTCACGAGACTTAGCGGAATTTACCGGCAACCGAGCAACAGCCAATCAGAGAGAGCGGCTTTTCCCGTGGTTTCGTTGTTTGGGACTCAACCTTCAACCTCGCTTTTCCCCATCGCTTTCCTCCTTCTTCTCCCCTCACCGTTTCCGTTCCCCTTCAACCATTATATTACCTTTACGATACCCACGTTATCGTTAACCACTCCTCTCACATTCACAATGTCTGCTCCTGCTTCTTTCTCTGACATCGCCAAGGCGGCCAACGATGTATGCTCTTGTGGTTTCCTTTGATTTGCAAAAATCGACGACAAACAGCTTGCCGGAAGGATTTTCGTGCTAATATTCTGCGCAATAGCTCCTTAACAAGGATTTCTACCACACCAGTGCTGGTATGTGTGTCTTTCTGTTATACCTACAATTGGTGGTCACACTCCTTTTCGCGCGCAACCTAGCTAACTTGATTTTTTTTAGCCAGCCTTGAGGTCAAGTCCAAGGCTCCCAATGGCGTCACCTTCAACGTGAAGGGCAAGAACGCCCACGAGGGTCCCATCGCTGGCTCCGTAAGTCTCATAGCTTGCATACTATGAGTAATGTTAGGTTACAGGACATGATGCTAATCGATCAATCTTATAGCTCGAGGCCAAGTATGTCGACAAGCCTACTGGTAAAGGCCCCAAAAGACGCAAACGTCCCATACGCAAACCACCCAATTCCAATTGCCCATTATTGCGAGACGCTCGGTCCATGTTTTCATTTTCATGCGGCCAAGCCTTGTCTCAGCATGTCAAAGTCTTTCTTTCATCTAGGATTAGCCATCATGCAGTCTTGCTAATATTCTGTCCCCGCCCAGGCCTCACCCTCACCCAGGCATGGACCACTGCCAACGCCCTCGACACCAAGCTCGAGCTCGACAACAACATTGCCAACGGTCTCAAGGCCGAGATTCTCACCCAGTACCAGCCTTCCAAGCAGTCCAAGGGTGCTAAGGTCAACCTTCACTTCAAGCAGCCCAACCTGCACGCCCGTGCCTTCTTCGACCTCCTGAACGGCCCCTCCGCCAACTTCGACGCTGTTCTTGGCCACGAGGGCTTCCTCGTTGGTGCTGAGGGTGGCTACGACGTCCAGAAGGCTGCCATCACCAAGTACTCCGCTGCCATTGGCTACAGCGTTCCCCAGTACACCGCTGCCATCACCGCTAGCAACAACCTGTCCGTCTTCGCTGCCAGCTACTACCACCGCGTCAACGCTCAGGTTGAGGCTGGTGCTAAGGCCACCTGGGACTCCAAGACCGGTAACTCCGTCGGCCTTGAGGTTGCCAGCAAGTACAGACTCGACCCCTCTTCCTTCGCCAAGGTATGCGAACCTTTTGTGTCTATGCGAGGTGAAACAACACTAATGAGTGACAAAATAGGCCAAGATCAACGACCGTGGTGTCGCCGCTCTGGCTTACAACGTTCTGCTCCGCCCTGGTGTCACCCTTGGCCTCGGTGCTTCCTTCGATACCCAGAACCTGAACCAGGCTGCCCACAAGGTCGGTGCCAGCTTCACCTTCGAGGCTTAAACGAGTCTCTCTGTACTATCTCTCCACGCCTATAATACCGTGTTCCGCTCGCCTGAGGATAGCAATTTGTGAATAATATTAGACTTTTTCTATCTATGGTTGCTTTCTAGATGCCATATAGCTGTACCCGGAATGGGTACATATATATCAGGCTCCGCTGGGAACGAGCGAGTGTTATCAAATGCCAACCTTACTAATCGTGTACCGTATCTATCCATGATCAATGTATATCAGTTAGGACCCAGCCTCCCTCGATTGTAGAGCCAACGTCAGGTTGTTTGAAGCGTTCGTTCTGACATGTCTGCTATGGTGACCATTATTCGAAGCAAAGTTGATAAGCACAGGCTGCATTATGCCCCATCCACCTAGACAAGCGTACTAAGATCCATACAAGGGAAATGCAGCTGTGGGGGGGGGAGCCACGACCGTGCACGATTCAATCTGGGGTATATGGTTTATTAAAGGAATCACACCCCTAGCTCTTGAAAGTACTGTGCATAAAGAACTAGGAAGACAACACTTTCTATATGCCAAACCATAGAATACTCTCGACTCACTCTTCTTTCCGCCGAGCCGGTTTACTACCGCTAGCCTTGGTGCCCCGTTCCCCAGGCCAACCGATGAACCCCGTCATAGATCCAGCGCCCACCAGAATGCCGCAAACGATGATAAACCGTATAGCGAAATCCCCGCGACTTCCAATATACTGATCATTCAGCTCCGAACCCATCTCCTTCGACCGCCTCTCCTTCCGTCTCGCATCCTCAGCTGACTGCGTCTTATAATGCCCCGGCGCATTGAAATGATTCACAGGGTTTCGATAAATAAACGCCGTAGGATCATGCTCGCTCCAGCCGCCCGCAGCCGAAGACGACGACGCTCCCCCGGGAGCTTTCCTATTCCCGTACCCCCCATGCGCATAGAAACTGGGCGGCGGCCCGCGAAACTGTCCCCGGCGTTTACTCAGTCCGCTAGCTGGCCGTGATCCAGCGTATGATGCCCCTTTTGTGTGTAGGTTTGCGCTGTAGCTACTGTAGCTGCCCATAGGGTGTTGGCCAGGGTTTGCAGTGCTGTGTGTTGAATGGTGGGCTATGATTCCGTGTTCGCGATCGTAGGCGGCGCGTTTGGTGTGATTGCCGAGTATTTCGTAGGCGGAGGAGATTCGGGCGAAGCGTGAGGAGGCTTTTGGGTCGTTGGGGTTGCGGTCTGGATGGTGGCGGAGGGAGAGAGCGTAGAATTTTCTGGGTTGGAGGTTTTAATTGTTCGTCATTTTCTTTCATATTGACGGGATTGTGATTGAGGATGGGGTTTAGTGAATGCGATATTATCGTATTATGTGTGTGTGTATGTATGTATGTATGCATGTATTGTCTGACTGAGGCCAGGAGACCTGGTGGTGTGGAGGGGGTATACGCACTTTTTGATCTCCGCTGCTGACGCCGTTATGGGCACTTCGAGGATTTCATAGTGGTTCGGTTCACGACTTGCTGCGCGTCTATTTGGCGATGTCGAGAACGAAGCTGTACTGGCGTATGACGTGGGGTGAATATGGTTCCAATGTTGTGTGTGTGGATGCGTAGTCCGGAGTCGAACACCGGGGGTCCTCACGCGAGGAAATAGCATGTCTTTAGACGTGTTTGTGTTGTCATTCGATCCTAATGCTGGAAGATAGGGATAGTTTTGCAGTTGGGGGAGAGATCACGGGCGATTGGGAGGCGAAATAATAGGCAGTTGGGTGGATTGGATATAGATTGGGAGCGGAAGTACTGTATGGGAGGGAGGAAATTCCGCCGCTCATCGGAGGTGCTGCGTCATCGGCTGATTGGTGTTATCTGATAATCTAACCTTGGCCGATCAAATAGGAATGGACTAAAGATATGTACGTCCATTTAATGTATAGAAGCTATTTTAGCGTATGATTGCTATTAGTACTAGTATGTTTATTATCTTTTATTTTAACCGTTTGAAGTGTTAGACTTGTCTACATACTATCGTTAGTTGTATAATACCGTGTGTCTCGTCCATGTAATTTGGACTATGGTTGGAAAACGCAGGGTTTTCTCGGCACGACCGTAATTGAACACCTGCAGAGGACTTAGACCGAAAAAAATACATACATACGTACAACATGCACACACATATATAAGTATATCATAGCGTTGGTATAAAAACTAGCTGTGCACGCGACAATTTGCTATTGAGTCTCGAACCAACCCAATACCAAGTTACACCACAGGGCAAGCCTCTTGACCAACGTGCCTTCCGTCATATTCAAATCACAGGGGAACCAAATACTAGTAGTACCTAAGGCAAGAGCAATTCTCCCGCATTGATACGGTGGCGAGGGTGTATCCAGCTATGCCTGGTTATATGATAGTAGAAGGCAGTATGTCTTGGCATTGGAACCCTGCGATACTAAATACCGAATGCAGCCGCTCCCCTCTTTTTTTTCCGCCGTCAGATTTCTCTGCCCCCCCAACGCAGGTTTTTGCATCCCGCCAACGGATTTTCATACTTTAAATCCTTTTCATGATGGCTGCTCAGGCTAGCGAGGATCTGCAGAAGCTTGACCGTAGGTGCTTGCCCCGTTCTTACATTGTTGATCGCACTTGAACTGATAAGATATGTCCTGTCCCAGTGAACGGCCAGGGCGGCGCCGCTAAAGCGGACGCCCCTACCGTGGGTCAAGCAGAAGCCGGAGAGGCGGAGGACGATTCGGATGACGACGCTGATGAAGGAAACGCTGCTCCCGAAGGCGGAGCCAACGGAGGTGCGCCAAACCAACCAAGATACTCCCGGCCAAGGAATACGGAACCCCGCTGACCACAACCGGTGATGTATAGCCGCTAAGAAAAAGAAGAAGCGCAAGTCTAAGAAGAAGAAGAAGGGTGGTGCCAAGGTTCAGAGCGAACCCCCGCGGGTCCCTCTGTCTCAGCTCTTCGCCGGCAAGCAATATCCCGAGGGCGAGATCGTCGAGTACAAGAATGATAATTCGTACCGCACGACCAACGAAGAAAAGCGTTATCTCGACCGCATGAACAATGATTTCCTGCAGGAGTACCGCCAGGCTGCCGAGGTGCACCGTCAGGTCCGTCAGTATGCGCAGAAAACCATCAAGCCGGGCCAGACCTTGACGGAGATCGCTGAGGGCATCGAGGATTCGGTGCGTGCTTTGACTGGCCACCAGGGTCTTGAGGAAGGTGACAACCTCAAGGGTGGTATGGGTTTCCCCTGCGGTCTGAGCATCAACCATTGTGCCGCTCACTACACACCTAATGCGGGCAACAAGATGGTGTTGCAGCAAGGAGATGTGATGAAGGTCGACTTCGGCGCGCACATTAACGGCCGCATTGTCGACAGTGCTTTTACTGTGGCTTTCGATCCAGTTTATGATCCACTACTTGAGGCCGTTAAGGATGCTACCAATACTGGAATTCGCGTATGCCTTCTATACCTCTAACTTCCTAGGTTAATAGGGATGTTGCTGATTACTGAATATAGGAAGCGGGTATTGACGTCCGCATGAGCGATATTGGTGCCGCTATCCAGGAGGCCATGGAAAGTTACGAAGTTGAACTCAACGGGACTATGCACCCCGTGAAGTGTATTAGGAACCTCAACGGCCACAACATTGAACAGCACGTCATTCATGGAGGCAAGAGTGTTCCGATCGTGAAGGGTGGTGACCAGACCAAGATGGAGGAAGGTGAAGTTTTCGCCATTGAGACCTTCGGTAGTACCGGAAAGGGCTACGTGAGAGAAGACGTATGTGTACTACTGGTCGATATTGTCAGTCTAGACGGAACTAACTTACTGATAGATGGAAACCTCCCACTATGCTTTGGTTCCTAATACCTCTCCGGTGCCTTTGCGTCTCTCCTCGGCCAAGAATTTGTTGAATGTGATCAACAAGAACTTCGGCACTTTGCCTTTCTGCCGTCGTTATCTTGACCGGCTTGGACAGGACAAATATCTACTTGGAGTAAGACGATAAACTCTCTAGGCCTTCGGAAATCCCCACTAACATATTCATAGTTAAACAACCTGGTTTCGTCCGGAATTGTGCAGGACTACCCGCCACTTTGCGATGTCAAGGGCTCTTACACTGCCCAATATGAACATGTAAGACCGCACCACGCTTGTACCTGGAACTTAGAATTCCGACTAACTGGCCATGCAGACTATTGTCCTTCGGCCTAACGTGAAGGAAGTGATCAGCCGTGGAGACGATTACTAAACCAGGGCGGTTGATTGGATGTTGTATATGTTACTTTGCGTATCGTATTATTATGAGATCAAGAAAACCCCAATGATAGTATTATAAATGGCCATGAACATACTACTCGTGTATACACTCGGATCAACCCATGGATCTTGGATATCAAACCATAATTCTCGAATAGGCAAGGCGGTAGATCGGGCCAGTCACAACCATCCATGGCGCCGGCCGGGCCCCACGTGGAAACAATCCACTCCGACTCACGTTGTCGCTGCAATTAATCAGAAGACTCGGATCGTCGCTTGCCATTGCCTCCTCTTCTTTCTCTCCTTCTCTACCCGTTCTCGACCCATGGCGTAAATCTGTCACCTTTCCCTATCCCATCCCGCCCTCCCAATCATGTCCTCCGCCGTCGCGACCACCGATACTCCGCATCTCCGCGTGTCCGCCGCGAAGAACAAGGGTCTCGATGTAAAGAATGACCAGCAGCCGGTCAGAATTCCACCGCCAGAGTCGTCTATGGTTGAGGACCAATTTTTTGGACATATACGGAAGAGCCTCACCGTTCAAGACGGCAAGCGATTATCAAGGCTCATCCAGAGGTGCGTTCAACGCCTTTCACCGCTTCATCGGAGGCACCGCTAATCTCATGGGTTCACTATATCAGGTAACCAAGCTCTGCGGTCCCGAACCTCTCACCAAATATGTGGTGTTCGGTGTTGTATCTCTCCAGATATGCTGTGCATATCTACTCCGGGACACCTCGATGCTGTCCTGGCGGTTCCTTGCAACCGCATACTTGATCGGGGCAACTGCCAACCAGAACCTCTTCCTCGCCATCCATGAAATTTCTCATAACCTTGCCTTCCGGTCCCCGATGGGCAATCGCCTGTTGGCGATTTTTGCCAATCTCCCTATTGGGCTACCTTACAGCGCCGCGTTCCGGGTATGTCCTGCAGGATGTAAACGCCTAGAAGCTATCAGTCACTGACAATGTAACGACTAGCCCTACCACCTAACACATCATAAATCCCTCGGCGTCACAGGCCTCGATACCGATCTTCCAACTGCGGTTGAGGCCTTCCTTCTCGACTCCCTCCTCGGCAAGGCTTTCTTCTGTACTTTCCAGATCCTCTTCTACGCCGTCCGGCCTATGTTCATCTACAGCCCGCCCTTCACCTACATCCACGCTCTGAACCTCGCCGTCCAACTCTCCTTCAATTATGCCCTCACCAAATTCTGCGGCGGGTCGCTACAGCCCTTCTTTTACTTCATTCTGAGCTCGTTCCTCGCCGGCTCGCTCCACCCATGCGCAGGCCACTTCATCGCAGAGCATTACTTCTTCTCCAAAGTCGACCACGGAACAGAGTCCATTGTAGAGCAGAAGACGAAACTCACCGAAAAGAAACAGCCCCATCCCTTGGATAACATCCCTCCCCCCGAAACATACTCCTACTATGGACCCCTCAACATCCTGACCTACAACGTAGGTCTGCATAATGAACATCACGATTTCCCTGCCATACCCTGGACAAAATTACATGCGCTCCATCGCATCGCGAGCGAGTTCTACGAGCCGCTGCCTTGTCATCATTCCTGGGTCTGGGTTATCTGGACGTTTATTCTGGATAAGAATGTTGGGATGTGGTGCCGGGTAAAGAGAGCCCAGGGGGGCCGGATTGTCGGTGGTGGCGGGAAGTCCGGACGTAGCGGAGAGACTATCTCGGCTGAGTCGGCTGGGCCGGAGGAGAATGAAGATGGGTGGAAGGAGAGTGAACTTCAAAGCTGACCTGTATATGTACTATTGCTGTTTTTACATACTGGGTCACGGATACTGTTGATGATTGTAGAATAGAGATGATATCGTATAATCCATGTGCAATTATTAGGGAATAAGTGTTACTAGGCTTCTGGTGGTGTTGACTTGATCCATCTAATTCCAAATAGAGCGGCCGTAGAAATACATACGAAGAAATGAAAGGGAGGACGCAAGTGCATTAACTGGGAGCGAGCGTATGATGTCTGTATTGACTGGATCACGATTAACAACACTTGATAAAGATCGACCTTTAACAAGCCAAGCAGAGATGGTTAGAAACATATGATACAGGATCGGAGTACTCGTATAATTGGGATTTTGTTTTTAAATAATTGTTTCTATTGCTGTTCTGTGCTTCCATTTTGGCCGTCATGATCGAATATAGGTAATCGAGAAATGTGTAGAGGAACAGAAGAAGAAAAAAGGGGGAGGGAAGAAAGGAAGATGAAAGAGAAAAGGAAAGGGTAAAAAGTAAAGAAAGAAGGAGAATAGAAACGAAAAGGGACACAAGAGGTATGAATAAAGGCAACAGCGGTGTAGAGTGCAACTGGGGAAATAACGATATAAGGGGGTGCTGAGGCTAAGAACGATGCCACGGAAGCAACTCAAAGGGAATACAGTTCATCTGTCACAAGATAGTTCAAACATGGGGGGTAAAACTGAGATTAGTAAGAAAAGAAAAGATAAAGAGGGAAAGATCGGCGACTAGAAGAAAAAGTACGCAATCAAGAAACTAAGCAGGCACAAACCAGCCACCATTTGCACCGGCACTCCGGGCTCGACGGATTGACCGTGCTGTTGTTGCAACGCCGGCGCAGCTGATTTTTCGGTCTCGCCGCCGATCTTCCTTTGCCTCAAGCCTTGGTCTGCCAGCCTGTCTTTCAGGTTCTGGATCTGCGCCTTAGCCTCGGCAAGCTGTGCACTTAGGTCTTCACCCGAGGTTGGAATAGCGCTTGCAATGGCTGCCTTTGCAGAGGAAGCCTTGGATTCATTCGTCTGTGGGGTAGAGATGTTCCGCTTATCGCTGAAATCTGGCGGTGGGATTGGTGACGTGTCGTTGGCGACTTTGCTGGCAGCTCCTACGGCAGGGGTCTGGAAGTTGGCAGCGGGAGAAGTATAGGCAGGGGGTTCGTCATCCGGCACATTCTAAATCAGCTATTAGTCCTGCGGTGGCCTATGCGAAAGGCTGGACGATAATGTGAAACGTACAACACCGTTCGTATCCCCCTGCTCTGCGGCTGGGGAGTCCTCGGCGGATAACCAGTTCACACGGATCTTGCGCTCCTGGATTGCAGCTTTGGAAGCCTTCTCAAACTATGAGACCGTTAGGAGATTGGTCTGTAAATATCGATCGGGAAGGACGTACGATAGAAGTGACGTTCGCAAACTCCATGTCACGAGTTACCGCAACAGTTTGGACGAGGAACTTGTCCTTGCATTTGGCATCCGGGACAGGCTCCTCTTTCATGGCCTGTAGCAACACTTTATAATAGTTAGGCCTTCGGGGATTTCCGACATCGTATGGTTTATTTCTGAACCCACCTTGGACATCGACACTCTTTCCGGGTTCTATCCGTCCCGAGTTGGGGCGAACACAGTAGCTGATCCATGTTAGTAAACACCACGATCACTGTCGGCAGGGAGGAAGTTGGGGGGGGGGGAGAAAGCGACTGCGTACTGTTTCGGGGCGGTCGTTTTAACCTAGTACCGAGCAACTCTTTAGTGGGCGATCGAGATCTCAGGGGAATGTCCTTCCGCATACCTTGAAAACAACAGGCTCCTGATTTTCATTATTGAGATGTAGGATCTGGCAGACTTCACGATTGAAGGGGCCTGCGACCAAACGATTTAGTCCCGAGTCAATGATGAATGAGCCTAATCCCGAATGGTATACTCACGCTTGAAAGCCAACTCGGGAGGCTCGAGAATGATAGACATTTTGGAAGGCACAAGACACGAGTGCGCAGGCAGACACAAGGAGGGTTAGGACTAATAAATGGATCCGAGCAATGGAGAATGAATGTATGCGTGGTAGGGCAGCCGATGAGGTCAAGAAGGCTGGACAGCAGATGACTTAGGAGGCTGAGAGATGACCAATGTAGTTAGTCTGGTCAGGTAGTAAGTTGTACTGATGGTGATGCTACTGATTTATTATTCAGGCGCAATACTCGAGTTGTCGCAACGATGCCAATTGGCCCCCGGCCGCGCTGACTCAGCCAACCCGCGGGTGGAAGTCAGGTGATGTCATCACGGACTATTTATCCTCTTTTCCCCTTTCACCTCAGAGATCGCCTGGTCCTTGTACTTTACTACTATCCAGGAGTGTCTTGCATTATGGAGGACGTGATTCCGCCCTCTCCCCCCTGGTGCTGAACACCATTCATTGCGGATAATGGAAGCAATCCATTGCAGGAGGGGAACCATCCGGTTCCCCTTTTTTCCTAGTATTTCGAAAGTCTGGCCCTATCCCTCGGGATCCACTCATTTGACATCCTCGGACCCTAAAAATGTGACCCAAATCTCCCTAGTTGGTATTCGATACATGTGACGGATGTTTTGCATAAATGGTGATCTGCTCCAGATTAGTAGTACTCCTCTCTAACGTTATGGTCCATGCGTACGGAGTGCAATTCACCATACTTAATTTCTAGGGGATGCCTTCGCGAGCTCCATTGGCCATTAATTAACGTTTTAGTTAGCTGTCTGCGTCTACTGACTGACCGCTCATCATGGGATGTCAGGATATGCTCCATGAAGCCAGACACGGGTCTCAAGATATGATCCTGGATCTCACCGCTACGAGAATGCATAGTGTCGCTGTTTGACGTCCAGTTTGATATTCTACAGATGCTGCGAATAAACTCTTTGGAACGTGCTGGTTTCCCCACTAGATGTGGACTCCCAGATCTAGGACACTGTAGCTTAATTATTTTGAGTTAGTCCTCGATAACGAGAAGGACATAGTACATACCCCTGCCAGCCGTAGCAATGCCTGACGTGCCAGCTTTGTAGATTGGGTTCTGTTTCATAAGAGTCCCTAGGTTGTCCACAGTCTCGTCTGCTCTGACGGTATCCTCCCCTGGTGATGAGCCCCATATGTACGAAAAATATTAGTTATATCGAACATTTTATAGTGTAAACGAATATCGGTTTATTCAGTCGGTCAAGAAGATATCCATATAAAGCTGAACAATGGTATTGTGGTATGTATGTACATACAGTACCGTATCGACGGTGATTAATAACAGCCCAGCAGTTCCGCTAACTTGTTAGCTAAGTACGTCACTTGAACACCTTTCTTTACTACAGCTTCCACCCAAACATCCATTTAGATAACTCTCGGAAAACGTTATTATTCCTCTATTTCTCTTGGAATACTGAGCATATCGAATTGTCTGCTTCCGCCCATACGTCGGCACACCAGATAACGACGACCTTGTAGTACCTTATTCTGCCCCACTTCTTCTCCAACCGATCCCATCCATACTCAATCCCACTTCGAATCTCTCTACACCTCTCTACCCCTCTTGCTACGACACTACCATGGCTCCCTCCGATTTGGACCAGCTCATTGAGATGGGCTTTGATAAGGAACGAGCCGAGTTGGCCGTTGCCAAGGGCGGTGGCCGTAGGTGTTCCGCCATACTACCACTGGTTGTACTCCAAGTATCCACTAACAACATTCTTTTCTTCATCAGTCCAGGGCGCTTTAGAATGGCTCGAAGCGAACCAAGACAAATCTTTAGAGGAGATAAAGGCCGAGGCTAAGAACGATGATGAGGAAGAAGGTCCTGAGCTCCAACCGGGCGAGGAAGCTAGGAGCCTGGTCTGCAACGACTGTGGAAAGAAATTTCGAAGCCATGCACAAGCGGAATTCCACGCCTCCAAGTCTCAACATGTTGATTTCTCTGAATCTACGGAGGAACTCAAGCCTCTCACGGAGGAGGAAAAGAAAGCAAAGCTGGAAGAGCTCAGACAAAAGCTGGCAGCGAAGCGATCGGTGCAATCTGAGCAGGATAAGGTTGACCAGAAGAGAAATGAAGTAAATGCGCCACCCTTGACTACATTTGGAGGTGTGCCTTCTAACCACTCCGCGAATAGGAAATCCGACGAAAGAGCACCAAAGAATCCCAAGATGCGAAGGAGGAGCTCCAGAGGAAGCAAATGCTGAAGGAAGCAGAGAAGAAGAAAAAGGAGAAGCTGGCAGACATCGAAGCGAAACGACGTGTTAAGGCGAAGATTGAGGCCGATAAAGAAGAGCGGCGACGGAAGGCTGAGCGGGAGCGCGCAGAACGAGCGGGTGTAGCACCTCTAGCTGAACCAGCTTCTGCTCCATTGGCCACAAGTTCGGGCCCTCCCACTTCGAAGCCCGCATCTGCCTACACGGAAACTCGCCTGAGATTCCAAACCCCTAAAGGAAACATTATGAAAACGCTTCCTGTCACGACCACGCTGTTCGAGGTTGCTGCAGCTCTCAAACAGGAGGATGGCATTGACGTCCAGAGTTTCTTGCAAACCTTCCCAAGAAAGGTTTTTGATTCTGAAGTCTACGGGGAATCACTAAAGGACCTTGGCCTTACGCCCAGCGCAAGCCTCGTAGTCCAGTGAGGGGGCTCTTGTGGGAGGTATCGGCCATAGACAGGAGTAGATATCTATCGAGAATAGTAATGGCGAGAAGAACATTGATACCACTGGTTTGATGGGCCAATTCCCCGACGATAGTACTACATAGAGAGTCACGTGATACCGCGACTGCTGGATTCCGTCACGCGTCGAGCAGCTCAGTTGACCTCTGCCTATCGTCATTATCTCCCACTGTGTACGCCACTCGCATCGGTGTATTCTAATGCTACCCTTTCTTAGCTAGTGTAATATCTATATAACTCTTAACGATGCCCGCGTGAGCCACTCCAGTGTGCTAGGCTACCGCTACTGATAATCCCGATCTAAGCTAACGCGTCCTAGTGTTGGCGACCAACATCGAGGCAATCCGACATGCATCATGATGCCCAACACGGCCGACACTACATCAGCAAACCCGTTTGAGGAACGTCCTCGCCGCATGAATGAGTATACAGCACGGGAGATCGCCACATTGCAAGCACGGCTCGATAAGAAACTAGGCCCCGAATACATCTCCTCTCGGCCAGGCGCCGCGGGACAGAGAGTCCATTATTTGGCTGCAGACAAATGCATTAACCTTGCCAACGAGGTCTTTGGCTTCAATGGGTGGTCAAGTTCGATACAACAAATTCAGATCGATTTCGTATGTTCTATTGATAAGACCATATCTCTGTCGCGTTTACCCGAGATCGGACAACTGATAAACCCCCTCGTTGTAATAGGTTGACGAAAGCCCAAATACAGGAAAGATTAGCTTGGGTTTGTCGGTGGTAGTGAGGGTGACTCTGAAGGATGGGACTTACCATGAGGTATGCCCTATCGTGAATGACATGTCGCTGAGGTGCCCAACACTAACCATCCTGAATGACATTAGGACATCGGGTACGGTCACATTGAGAATTGTAAAGGGAAAGCCGCAGCTTTCGAAAAAGCAAAGAAAGAAGGAACCACAGATGCCCTGAAACGTACATTGAGGAACTTCGGCAACGTGCTGGGCAATTGCATTTATGATAAAGATTACGTATCGAAAGTAACGAAAGTGAAAACAGCACCTGTATGTGTTCTTATGGCATGTTAATCGACTAGGCTCGTGCTAACACGCCCCCAGGCAAGATGGGACGTGGATGACCTTCACCGACACCCTGATTTTGCACCCATCAAAAAAGAACCAGTTCAGCCGAAGCCGATACAGGAGGATGATGATCTCCCTCCTCGCCCGATTAATGCTGGAAAGAGCAACAGTAGCTCAGCCGATACCGCCTTCGATGCTGATGGAGAGTTTGGAAGTACGCAACGATAACTCAAGCTACGTTGGTATACGTTTTGCTAACGATCGCAGGTGACCTATTTGACGAAGCGGACTTTGGAGTCGCCGCAACTGGAAACCCAGATGAAATAGTAATAGGCCCAGATGCGCAGAGGTTTCAGCAGCCACCAACACCTATGAACCGTCAAACTGGTCCAGCTCCGTACAGAGGCCCTCAACAACATAATCCCTTAGCCGGAGCAAGACCCAATTCCGCCATTGTCACACCATCCAAGCCAGAACGACCGCTCAGCCAGGCAGCTGCCTCTAGACAGATACCACCTCCTATTCTGAATGGCAGGCCAAACCCTACTGCACCCGCTCAAAACCCGCCCCACAACCTTCCAAGCGGAAGGATACAACCAGGTCAACCAAGACCTAACCAGGACACAGCCTTGCCCAGTGCAGGTGGTCAGGTGCCCATTAAACGGGAACAAGTTCACAATCCCAACGATCCCAGATCCCAGGACATGCTCCCACCCGGAAGCTCACCGATGCCATCCGCTTCATTTTTCTCAGCCCGAGCAGTCGATCTCCTACGAGACAATCCACAAGCCAATGCAGCCCCGGCATTCGACCCCCACGCAGAAAGCCCATCCATCCGCAAGACAGCAGGCGTCGACCATAGCAAAAGTGTCCCGATTTCCAAACCCATGCTTGCCGGCGTATCCCCGGCCGCCAACAACACCCGTGACTTCGTCAACCCCTCTCAAGATATGCATCGGAAAATTGGCGCCCCTGGCGGAATCGGCATTCCCATGAATCGAGGCCAGACAACCTCATCCTACCGCCCATTAACAAGACCGAACATCGACCCCAGGAATGCTGCGAATGCTGCAGCTGCAAACCGGGGCGTCGGGCCACAGAATCTAAACGGTAAACGACCTCCTCTGAGTGACGTAACTAATGCATCCACCTTGGGCAGCAGCGGGCCTGCTCCCGTCGGTGGTGCAATAGACCCTAAGAGGCCGAAAATCAATGAGGGACCTCTACCACAGCAACAGCAACAGCAACAGCAACAGCAATAGGACCCTTATCGAATTCAGTATAGTTATACAGTAACATGAATAGAGTAGCCATGGTTACGCGGAGATCGCCCAGACATTGCATCGTTATAGGCCATTTCATCAGCAGTTCAAAGGCATTGGAGTTCAGGATTGGGAAACGGATAATGGAGCTCTGGGTTCAAATGTACTGAATGTTCTTGATGGATGTTATTTTCGTTATATTCTGTGCACTCTGCTCAAGGTGTGTTTCCTTAGACAATGTGGCTGGGTTGCCTGCGGAAATCACACAGATTATACTATACGTAGTCTGTCAAACAAACAAAATAAACCATGAGCATGGACGCTGCCTGGAGTTCCTATAGAGGTTTCAAAACGATAACAAAACAAGGAAAAGACAAGGGGTATGCCTTGCGAGTCCCAGCTGGTGGTGTCATTCCATCGATCGTAATCAAGCATTGAATATCTATTACTTTTCCTCCAACAAGCATTTTTTAATTGACAACTGAAAATATAGAGCTTTCTCAGAAGATCAAGATAGCGAATGTACAGCCAGGGAGACTTTCGTGTATTGCTATGCCCAGATAAGCATGTACTTCAACGAATGCATCGAACCATCAGTAGCCCTCATGACGAATATGCAAAGGACGACTTTCAGACCCCGCAGTATTATACATGAAATTGCTCCCAGAGTGTGCAGAGGAATAAAAACACTGTAGGCAAAGAAAGAAAAGAGGAAATTTTTTAGATAGCAGAGAGAAAGGATTCATGGGCTGAAGCAAAGACTCAAGGTCACGTAAACACTGACTAGAATAAAGAGAGAATCGAGCACATGGAGTCAACGAGTTAGAGAGGAGGCAAATAGTTTTACAGAGTAGAAAACCGGCCGTGAGCTGAAGTATACTTACTTCAAGCAACTCAGATTGCTGGTCATTCCCCGAGGTCTTCATCTCAACGGATGGGCTTGCTTTTCTCATGAACTGCATAGATTGAAGCTTGAAGGCCACCCAAGGCGTGTGCACCCGATAGAGTCACTGGGGTTTTATTTTCCTTTGGTGCGTGTATTGACTGCTGCAATTGATCTTCAGGTGCACCGGATTTTCGGATAACCTTGTTTGTTGGGCCTGTTTGTAGAATTGTCTGTTGAGTGTCGCCAAGAGGATGGAGTGAATCTAGAGCAGGGTCCTCAAGCCCTTCAAATCCCGGGATTTTCAATTTTGGTAGCACTGGTGATTTTCTCGGGATACTGAATTTAATTTGAGTGCTGCTTGACTCTAAAAAGCCGCGATCTCAGTAGCTGCTGTTATATATCAGGGATGGGGAAAGGGGTGTGGCATACCACTCACTTGACGTCTACCAGGGAGGACATGATCACCAAAGATGTGAGTCTCCTTAGGGTGTACTACAACCCGATGCTCACGCCGACCTGGTAGCAGGTGGTCCCCGAATATATGGTCCGGGTGTACCGCGAATGACACGGATCTAGCTCGTGCTCGAGCGGGGGTGGGTGACATATCGGGTCTGCTTGGAACGAACGGGGCCGCCGTCACATTAAGGCGGCTTAGTAGGCTAGGACTGTTTCGATTTTGTGAGCCACTCAAGTCGCCCTCTCCCCTTGTAGTGCTTTCAGCTGAAGGCTGTGGGGGTGCTGGATTTAGCGTAGGTGTGCGCTGAAAACTCTGGAGTTTTGCCTCGAGCTCCGCTTTGCATTCCACCAAGCTTTCACGATGCTTGTTCGAAAGTGAGGCTGACGCCATTAACTTACAGAGCATTTCTATATCACGCTGGAATTTGCCATAGGGTCCATCTTCATCTGCCTGGGTAATAGCTGAGCTTGCTTCAACGGAAATTGTGCTCTTTGAGGGTGCTTCACAGTCAGGTCTCTGGATATTATGGGACGATATGCTTTCAGGGGTGCTTGCTAAGCTCTGTATAAATTCGAGGCCTTCCAGTTCTTGGAGTGAAGGGCTCATTATCAGATTGTCATCGCTCGCAAGTGAGACCTTTGTGGGTGGTGTACTGCTCAAATCAAGAAGAACTTCCGAGGAAGTTCTATTGAGACTGGTTTCTGAAGCCGGCTGATCCTTGCTGGTAGCTTCGGAGCTAACGATAGTAGATTCTGCATTTTGAATAATCGCATCACCGATGACTGGCTTCGCAGCGACTTTGGCCGTGCTCAGCTGTGGCGTTTGATTCTCTTGGGGTGGTTTTGTAGGGGTAGTCACTGATGCTGGCTCATCATGACTGGCCACAGCTTTAGTGTTTAGCAGTGGGGCTTTTCGTGTGGTGCTGGATGGTGATATTCGACTTTCGCGAGTTGGGACCGTTGAAGGAGTACTATGGAGGTTAGAGTCATTCTGGGCAGCAGCAGCAAGTGTGGCCTCTGAGACACCCTGGAGTAATTTTCTAGCTTCTGCTAGAAAACACTCGGGAGGGCTAAGAAGCTGTGGTAAGTCATCCCTACTGACGGGTGTCAGAAAGAGGAAACTGTAATTAGCCTATGACTTACATTGGCCGTCTAGTTTTGACAACAGCAGATATTTGACTCCTTTCGTCATCTAAAATGTGGACCATGATTAGTTGTGCTGTGTATAACTTGTGCGAGTAACTGCTTACACCCTCTCTTCTTTCCAAACTGATACAGTGGCTTATTCTGGGCTTGTTTCTCACGACCTTTACCGTAAGAATCACTGCTATTTATTTCTAGAGCCGGGTCTAGTGAAGTCTTGCGGGTGCCAGACATTTGAGGTATGTGGTGCCCCGGCTTAGAGGCAGGAGCACGATCGGAGGTACCGGACGGGGTTCTTCGTAGTATCAGCTTTATCCATAAAATATATAACATAATGGAAGCATACCTGCCAGATACGACTCTCACATCGCCACGGCCTCTCGTACCCGCTATTCCACCACCTCGACCTCGTGATCTAGAACCCCTAGTAGACGCCGAGAGTAAAGCTTCTGATACTTTAGGGTAGTCGTCCGTTGTCTTTAAAGATCTACCACTTCCATAACTGCCAGATCCGTGCAAAGCGGCTCTCAGTTGAAGACGGTGACTTTGGCCATTTAGGAGATCATCGAGATTTTCTAGATCAATGGTGTCACCTAGTTTTTTGAACACGTCTTTTATATTAATTAGCAAGGAGCGGTTGTAGGCGACTGAGGGGATGTGTGACAATATGGCCACTTACTCTTCCATTCGGTGAGCTGTTGTCGATTCTGCTCAGCTAAACGCTGAGCCTCCGTCCCAGGCTGATTCGATAGTCGAGTGGCTTCAATATCTTCTAAACGGGCCTTCTTAACTTTCCTGTTATCTGTGGTAGAGATGTGTTCCCTCCTGGCAGTCCCCAAATCTTCCTATTAATGATAAGTGAGATGAAGATGGATGATATGTAAACAATAACTGCACAAAAACAAGGATTCACAGAGAAACTTACCATCTGGAGCCGGCTAAGCCGCTCAGCTTTCTCGGGGTCCATCTTTCACTGATCTGGCCCCGACAATGTAAGCAAGAAAGTGATGCAATGTGTAAACAAATGCGGATACAAATATAGAATATGTAGAAGATGAGGGGTAATGGAATTCTCAGTGAATGGAATGAGGTAGAGCAAAAGGCAAAAAAAAAAAAAGAAACAGAAACAAAAGTGAATGTATGCGATGGTAGACAGTGTTAATTCGATTGAAAAGGAAGGAGGCATACAACAAAGAACCTCACGAGTATGGAAAGAAATACAAACAAGAGAAAATAAGAGTGAGAGGGCGAAGAGATAAAGAGAAAGGATGTGGGGGAAAAGAGAGGAGTTGAACTGTTTTGAGCTGCTGGCAACCCAAGTTGGATGCAAACGCAGAGTGAAGTCCCGTCAAGCCAAACATAAATATACTGTTTGTTTTGGATATTATATTCCTTTACATTGTTTGCTTTCCCTAGTACAAGTCTTGAACATAAGAGTACACTGTATATGCTGAATGCTGAAAATATCTATTTACACCAGCCCAGATAAGGCTATGGACAGAAAAGTCTATCATCTTTTGGGGGAAAGGCCTAGAATAAGTATGGGGAGGTTGGGCTGTGTGGTAGCCTGGCTAAGCACTGCAAGTGCTTGCACCGCCCTCATCTATGATGGTACAATTCCAGAATCAGTATCTCATTCCAAAAGGTCTTAGTTAAAACTTATCAACACTTACTCCGGATCATTTGTGCAATTGCCTGCAGTAGGCTAACACCCATGACTGTTATCCCGAAGACAATGCACAAATACGCGGGGATCTTGGCCTTTCGCGAGGCATTACTAAGCTTGATATAGCATAGAGGAGGAAAGATGTATGCAAGAGCGGCGGCACTTGTTGCCCCGATGAGTTCGAATACGGCTCCAAGGTCGCAGGTAATCAAAGCCATGGCCATGGCTGACACAACCAGCGCCGACGTGAAAATTATGTGCCGATTCATGTTGAATGGCTCATCCGAAAAGTAATAAGTTGTCATGACTTCACGGCAGACAAAAGCCTCCAATGGCAAAGTCGTGAGCATGTTTAAGCCAAGGCAACTTCCAAGGTCAGCCCATTTGGAAAATTGCTAGGTTTATGTAATGTGGTACTTACAACCGTGCTATATTGACCATGATATTATCAGATGGGAAGTTGTTGAGCACGTTTCCTTGAGTTTGGGAGCCGAAGAAAAGAAAGCCCGAGATGCCCATAGTCAGGCACATCATGAGCGACACTCCGGTGGAGTAATGGGTCACCCGCGCAAAGCGATCCAAAGTTGGCTTCTTCAGAGAACCATATATGAGGAGGCTGTTGTGGTCTGTGGCACAGTCAGACTTCAAGCGGGATTCGATAGACTTATAAATACATACGGCAGACAAATGCTATGCACAATTAGTACACCAAGGCGGATGTTCCGGGCTATACACAGTTTGAGACCTACCGAACGATATCACTCCAACAGCCTGGAAGAAGCCGGCGTTAACAAACAACAGACTTTTTACCTCCCCCCGAGATTCCGAGGGGACACGAAACCCCTGCGTTAGCACAGCGACCAGAATAATCACCATACTCAGTAACGCTAAAGTAGACGCTTTGGCCAGCTGTATAATTGTTAGGTTTAGTTATGGCAACTCCGAGGAGAACACACCTTGGCAATATCCCGATATAGAGACAACGGGTAAGAAATACCCAGGGTAAGAAGGACGATTACTGCTCGTCTGTCGGTAAGAAGCCAGAGAAACGACATATCTCGGAGTGAAGGGAACAATGAGCCGAGCACATGCGGTATGGTATCGCCAACAATAATACAGAATGCGATCATGCCGCCGAAGGCAAAGGCCCACTGGGCAATGGATATAGCAATGAGGCCACTTTTCCCGAAGCAGTGCTGCATCGTTGCCTGGTATGAATCCGCGCCGCTCAATTTGGAGTTGATCACTATTAATCGAATGGTCCAGTCCACTGCGACTGTAAGCACAACCAAGAGCGTTATGCCCATCAGCATACCTGCCTGCCGCAGTGCATAAGGCTGTCCGATGATGCCAGCTCCGATGATACTGTTCGCCATATTCATAAAGGCCATTCGCATTCCACTTCTCGGCCTAGCATTCTCAAGGTGCTCCTCTGGAAAGAAGTCTTCGGACGTTGCGAGAGTGACACTCGGGGCTTCTATATCTGTCAGAAGAGGGACCGTCTGCCCTGTGGCACTCCTTCCTGACCGAGTATTGTCCCCGCGGGCGTAGTCCTCCTCCTCTAGCCACGAGTCTTCCGAGTGTCGGGGATAGCCATTCGATCGATGCTCGTCTTCCGTGTCGTCTTCAAGGTCAAATCTAACGCGATTCAAGGTGCGGGGAGTCCGCCTTTGGCCTTCAGCCACTGGCTGGGCAAACGAGGATTGCCGCTGGTGCTGTATTTCATTGGACAGGGTGAGAAAAGAGACCGGGGGGTGGGGAGCTGTATCAAAAGGGGTTACCGCATCGCGCTCCTCACTGGGAGACCCTGGAAGTAAGGACTGAGACTCCAGCCTATCAATTCCATTCTGGTCAACCAGGAGCAGATCTTGAGCTTCATCCCTGGGCATTGCTGCTTGCGAGGTTTCTTGTCATCCTAAATTCACATGGATGATGCTTTGGGACAGGTAATCATGCGAGCTTCACGTGAGCTCCTTATCGATAAGCAAACGTAACTTAGTGCCACTTATTTATAGCCACCAACCAATCAGCGTGATTATCCAAGGATCAATAGACCGTCAATAGACAATCCATAGATTTGAATTAATATTACTCGGTATTCCCTACGCATACGAATTATATTGCTTTTTGGCGGTAATGATTTTACAACGCTAGTCTCCCCCTAATTTTCTCCTTCTATTTCTTCTTATACTCTTGTTTTCTGGTCTTTTCCCTTGGGAATATCATAAATTTTAGTTATAGAAGTTATGAGGTGCCGTGTAAGTATAGTTCAAGCTAGTACTAGTAGTAGATCCCGCCAACGAGACTACGCAGACTTTATTTACCGAGTATACTACTACTAGTAGTATTTGCATTGCTACTACGCAGTCCCATGTCAGGTGTTTCCACCTCAGGGATCTAGTACAAATTATCCCACACGCTACCCTACAGAAATGCATAGCCGTGTTCCGATCATGGGGGTTACAGACCACACCATAAGGGGCGCCTAAAATGGCGTACACGGTCGACTTGGGGTCGGATATCTTCTATTCTACCAAATGTGACTTATATCTTACCCTGCATACCTCAGTGGAGATGCTCATCCCTGCAGGGGCTACAAGACTGCAATCTGTTGAAACCCTCAAGAACGTACTCTATTCCGGTACAATATGGGTGGATCAGGCGCCCGAGCTCAGACTGAATATTCATGTCAGCGCCGAATCGGGCTTGAGCCGACCATTGTCAATCCTTACCTCTCAAATTGGGGACGCACTATGCAACTCTCAGGTATTCTCAGAAATTGATCCGATGCGACGAGCGAATTTTCATCTAACAACTTACATAGTGCTGGTTGGAACTAGGTCTTGGGGCTCTTTTCAAAAACTGTGACCATTGGACCGAAAATAGCTCCTCTACAACTTTTCGGTTGTCGTTCGGATTACGTAGAAGGCCTGGAGGGTCTGTAACAGCTGAAACATCAAAACGTCCAGCTTTGGTCAAGTCCTTTACCAATGCAGTTCCTCCTTTATATACTCCAGCTTTTCATATATCTGCAATTGATATCTCGATGATCTATAGTCGCCGCAGTCAACCCCTGCGGTATATATCATCATCTACAGCGCCCGAGAACTGTGGAGCCACGCCACGCATGGAAATACCTTATCTCGTCGACAAAGTTGTTGAGCATTCTCAAGATTCTGCCTCTGCAAGTATTCTACTGGCCAACGACACCTGCCAAGTCTCGGAGTTCATATCCTTGTTCAACATCGGGTTCAGCGCCCTCGTGCGTGATGATCCGCCCAGGATTTACAAGTATCCAACGCTGAAGAAGAGCGATTTACAGTCTCTTTCTCGAATTGCGCCTTCAGTATTCAGTCTTAGATACCGCGAAGTGAGCAGCCGGTTATCTCCAAGTACCCACCCTTACAGATCTGACTCAATTTATTGATAGGCCATGAATGAACGGTCACAACTAATGCCCCTAATCGCCAAATCGATGTGTTCTATCTTAAAGTCCACACAAAACAAATCGCTACAAGATAAAGCTGCTGCCCTTGAGACATCACAACGCCGTCGACTTGATGGCTTATCTTCCGTTCCCGAGGTCATGGATATGAAAACAACGATAATGACCTCCCTTTGGTGCATTGCCCAAAAGAAGCTCTATAAACCTGAAGCTTCGCGAAAGCTAAGCCCATTATGGCCTACACTTAGGCCGTGCAGCGTGTCTCTGCTTCAGAGATACACCGTAACCAAAGAATACATCGAAGAACACATCCAATTCCACGATGACTGGGACATCGACGAAACAGAAACATCAGACTGTTATCTAGGCACAAATGGAGATATTGAAGTATACAACCCATATGAAACAAGCATTTTATTGTCGGATGGGAGAAATACCTCGGTTTACTCTGATATAATGGAAAGCCAGAAAAGCGAATTTGATTGTCTGGAATATAGCCCTACAACACCAAATTCCTCCTGGGAAACTGATCACGGCAAGCAATGTGTATCAACAGGCAAATCACTATACGTAGATCGGCTGAGCGATGATGAAATGCTTATGTCGGATCGTTTCGACGATTACGTATCAACTTCATTGCCTATTTCATGTATATCCTCTGACATCGATGTAGAGGGGCCCTATGGTAGAGAAAGCGATGATATGTTGGGCGACCAGTTGTGATGGCCTCCTAACTTTGGACTGTTAGTATCACGTTTATCTTATATATTATACGGAGAGTCTACGTGAGCTATTATGAGACAGTGAAAAATGGAAGGAGACAAGCAAAGTTGTGATTATTTACAATAATACGTTATTTATATACCAGAAAGGAAAAAACAAGAAAGCAATCAGCAACCCGAAATCCGTTAGCTCATGATCCACATGTTGTTAGTAGCAGGTGCATATTGTGGACATATCCATTCCATGAGAGTACAGTAGTACACATGGAATTTCCCGGCTCAGACATTGAATGGCCAAGGTGAACACACGTGGCATTAAAAAGTAATAGAAAACGCCATATAAGGGCGAGAAGCAAGTCCAGCATACTCGGATAATTGAACGCCGGGGGTTGACCGACAAGTTTCAAGGGAAAGGAACATCAGATATAGCAAGAATATAAAGCAACTGCTCTATTAAGGCACAATAACCCTTAAAACGTGCGCTCTTTATTCCATGTAAATGCATTGATCTTTGTATAAAAGTTCCGTAGATCTCTTTCTCGGAGTAGCAGGTTGTCATAAGTCGTGATGGTTAACAGGTTCGGATCACTGAGGTACCCGTCAAAATGTGGAGCGCAACGCATAGGGCTCTGGATTTCTGTGGTTACCGGTAGGTTTCCACAATTTGGCACTAGAATCCTTAGCCACCTGGTCGAGTTTGCTTGCGTCGAACGCTTCGATAAACCTTTCATCCAGAGCTCTTGACTTTGGCCAAGAGTAGCTTAAATATTCGTCAATGACTTCGCGCAAGTTCCAACCTTGAATCTTTCGGAAGCAGGCCACTACGCAGCCAGTGCGATGCTATAGATGATCAATTAGAGTAGATACCATAACACAAAGAACCCTCCACATACCTTTCCCTTGTTGCAATGGATAAGAATCGGATGATTGGCCTTGTTGAGGAGAATTTCAAGGATGCCATTGATTACATGATCAGGGGTCTTCTCTTCAGGATCCTTGTTTGCTTGAACGATAACGCGAAAGTGTGCGATCCCATTCTCGCGAAGAAAACTCATATGACTCACACCGTACGGTTCCTCGACGAGAGTGCTATGTAGCATGTTAACACATAATCCATGCGACGCATGGAAATACCACTGACATTATAGTCTTTAGGCCCAGGTTCTCTAGCGCGGGAAGATTCCAAGGGCTGGGAAATGCGCTGCGATAGATTCCTTCCACAACCTCCCCAAAATTCGGGGGTAACTCAGAGTACATCAGCTCGGATTCTGCCAATGAGCCTTTAAGGCGTGCTCTTTCTGTCACACAACCTGACGTACGTCAGCTCGAAAGCAATACAGGATGTGGGTATCGCTAGAAAACCCTCGTTGTATCAATAGAAAGATTCTCACCATTTTGACCGACAAGAGAACTGCTGGAGGCGTTCTGCGCCAGGGGAATAACCATGGCCATGTTAGCCATGTTTATGGAATAACACGGCAGGTCGCTGTATGCCTCAAAGGCCTTCGAGGATTGAAGGGGCCAATGTTCCTAGGCGGAGGTGTTCGGCACGCAAGGACAGTAAACAAGACCCTCTAGTGTTCCAACCAATTTGAAGCGGAGGAGAGGCCTATTCCCAGCCTAGAAAGTGCTGAGAAGTCGTCCAGCGAAAAATGACGCGGTGGTCTATAAAACTTGAGAGAGACTTGAAGAAGTCTGTCTCGAGAGTTTCAGACAGACGAAGATCTTTGAGTGACAAACATTTTGACGAGTTTAAAGTCGAAAGAGCTGTTAGGCTAGGACGAGCAAGAAACAAGGGAGTCTTTGAGACAGCAATCCAACAGTCTGGGGGAGTGGAGAAAGAAACAACTGTTGCACTTTTGCAGCTTCGGGGCGGTGAGCTGATGGAAAAAAAGGAGCAGAAAAGTTGCTCTTGTAGACCTTTGCCGTCAAAGCCCACTACCAGGGAGCAGCCGGCTTTAATAAAAAGAACAAATAAACCCCAGCTCTGCAGGGAAATAATAATGGGCGACAGATTTATTGAAGGACAAAGCGTATGATTATCCACTTCCGTGACGGGAAGCTTTGAGAACAAAGAGCGTCTGCAGGGTCTCTTGTTATACTCCTAATTCCCGACGCAACGCCGTGGAGTTGAGTGGTCATCAGTCTAAGTTTTCGCTTGTTTCGTGTTCAGTAGGCGGCTCCAGATCCAGGTGCAGCCCTGAAAGCCCTCTCGAACCATGGTTGGGGCCTTGGGCCTTTTCGGGGAGATCCGGGAATCCGCAAAGTAACGACAAATTCCAGACTCATCTATCTATCATGATCATCACAGCAAAGCAAGGATGGTTAAAACTCTGGCAAGGGATATCCGAAGTCCGTGTCTATTAGGCTATCAAGAAAAGTTCAAAGTCAAGTATGAATAGAGCACTCTGTTTGGAAAAGATAGGGACCGAGCTACGATGTTCCTTCTCCAAGTCCAAACATTCTAATTGAATTGTTATAGGCACTAGAATGCGAGGGATTAGCGATCTATAACTGGGAGGTTATTTAATTCGGGAAATACTCACGCTTCGCAAACTTCCTCAACAGTGATTCCCTTAACCATGGCAATGACGTGGGCGACATGGGCGATAGCAATAGGCTCGTTGCGACCCTTAACCATACAACCCTTTTGCCATTTCTCCTTCTTGACAGCCTTTGGCAGTGTCGGTGCACCTTCTAGGTATTTGGAGGATGCGTGAGACGGGCGGATTTCGCACTGTAAGGAAGCACCGTCAACAATGAAGTCCAGACGAATGGTAGGAAAACAGGCTGTTTGCTTACCCACGGGCCATCCGTTTCTATTTGAAGTCGTTCCAGAGGTATAGCCTTCACCACCTCCAGGTTCTCCTCCGTCTTTAAGCTGCAACCATTGACACCGACGTCCAAGCCGAGGGCCACCATGCGTTTCATCTCCTCGATAGTCCCGGTAAAACTGTGAACGAGACCCTTCTTGGGAAGCTTCTCAAGCCTGGGTGCCAGTAACCGCTCAAAGTCCTCGCTAGCAGCCCGGGAATGGAGGAAGAGGGGTAGTTGTATCTCTACTGCGAGATCCAGCTGGGCCTCGAAATATTTCAGTTGAGGTTCTTTTGCGCTCAGGAACAACCGGTCATAATCGAGACCTATTTCACCGAATGCAACTGTGTATCCAGAGTTTTTCGATTCTAGTGCAAGAGACCTCAGTTCGTCAAGCATTTTCGACGGTCCACCCGGAAACTCATCGAACAGTTTCGCCTGGCAGGGATGAACACCAACTGTGGCATAGCAAAACCCCGCTGTTCAAGGACTTGTCAGTTAGGACCAGACAATGTTAAGCCAGATGAGTTACACAAGTTGAGAAAGAATATAGAAAGCAGTACTACTTACGATAGTTCTGGGAAATCTCGATAGCACGTCGGGACTCTTCCACATCAGATCCTGTAACCATGAACTTCTCGCAGCCTACTTCGCGAGCACGCTGGATGATGTCGTCCAAGTCACCTTCATGAACCTGCTTTCCATGGTACTCTCCCCTGAAAACAGGATCACTAAAATTGATCCCAATCTGGTTACACGAAGGTGTCCTTCCTTATCAGCTACTGAGACGTTGATATGTAAAAGAGCAAGGGAACTCACGTCGACATATCTTAAGGGTTTACTGGTGTCACCCATATTGGCTGCAGCTGAATATTTGGTTGCGCCTGTAGAGAATGCTTTTTTGCTCAGAATAGAACAGCGAGAAAGTTGTGACAAAAAAGGGTTACTGCAAAGTACTGTATATGTCCAAGTGAGTTGTAGATACAGCAGCCGACAATCTACTCAGCCTTGACCGGGGCAGAATACATGTAGGTATTGGGCAGTGTTGAACATACCTCCACTATGCTGCTGGCAAAATCGAGGCAAGGAAAATGCGGTGCAGGTTCCTCTGGATCTTACACAACTCGAGAAGGCTGTATTACTATTCCCGAGTATCCTGGAAAGGTTTTCTACACCAAAAGCCACACGCATCTGAAAACAACGATACCTCTTTCCTGTTGCCCTCACGACTTCTTTCTTGAAAGGATCCCGTCCCTATCGATATCCGCGAGACAATTTCGGTGGTGGACCTCTTGGCGAGAGCCCACCATCAGCCACAGAATTGCTGCGCCTCCGTGGCTAGTGAAAATGCTGAGTCATTTGATAGTAGATTGTTGATGCGGAGAAGTGTCCGAATCAGTGATTGATCTCGGTGCTCCTCCGATTCTCTCGTTAATTCATTGTTCCTCATTGGATTCCGATACCTTCCTTGTTCCTGTAGGGACTATGGAGATACCAACTTACTCATTGCGACGTGTTGTCTTCATAGGAGATTGACAGCGCAAAATTCTACGCATTTTGCTCATGCTTGGGATACAAGGGACTTTCTCTTTGCCTGGATACATACACGAAGGTGTACTGTGTGCTAAGGTCGGGCTCTTCTAATCCGGGCGTTCGGGACGATGGCCGCTGTGGAGCCCTTCAATTGTTACATTCTCCGCATTCCTGCGATGGATCTGCGGAGGTTTCTGTTACCGCTGATTCTACACCATCGATAACAATTTGTTTTAAGCTCTACTTCGGCGTTTCCCCGTTTTATCAAGGCTCCAACAGTATATACTTATATGTAAGCATTGCGCACAGGTGAAATTCTATCATCTGAACATTAGATTGCTTCTTTTCTGCTATTTTGAGTGATCGTCAGCATCGTTCAACCTACACATTTATTCTGAAATGGCAGACAAGAAACTTCTGTCTGTTCAGCAAATCTCAGAGCACAATGCCGTGCAGGATTGCTGGATTGTTGTCGACAATCAGATATGGGATGTGACAGAATTCTTGAAAGAACATCCTGGAGGACCTTCGAGTGAGGCATACATCTATACTTGAACGCTACAGATATTAACACAGTCGCCTTGATCATGCAGTTATTCTGAAATACGCAGGTCGCGATGCTACCAAGGCCTATTCGGAAGTTCATGCCCCAAGCGTTCTGACAACGAACTTGCCCCAAGAAAAGCATATGGGTGTGTTGGATGTGTCCACGATCGATGACGAATGGGTCAAGCAGCCAACTACCGAGAATGCCAAAGTAGTCCTTGATCATGAGAAGCCACCATTGCATACCTTAATCAACTCGCACGATTTCGAGCTTGTGGCATCAAAGACAGCCAGTAAAAAGACATGGGCGTTTTACTCCAGCGCCGCAACAGATCTTATTACCCGGGACGCCAATAAGTCTTGCTTCGACCGAATCTGGTTCCGGCCACGGGTACTGAAGAATGTCCGATCTGTAGATACGAAGACTAAAATCCTCGGGGTCGACAGCAGCCTGCCATTATTCGTGAGTCCTGCAGCGATGGCGAAACTTATTCACCCCGATGGCGAGTGCGCTATTGCTCGAGCTTGTGGAAACCAAGGAATTATGCAGGGAGTAAGCTTGGAAAACTTCCCCATTGATTGCTCCTCGTTTAATAAGTATATCAGATCTCCAATAACTCTTCGTACACAATGGAAGAGCTCAGAGACGCCGCACCTTCGGCAAGCTTCTTTTTCCAATTATATGTCAACCGAGACCGTGAAAAGTCAGCCGCGCTGCTCCGTCAATGCTCAGCAAATCCTAACGTAAAGGCCATATTTGTGACGGTTGATGCAGCTTGGCCGGGTAAAAGAGAAGCAGACGAACGTGTCAAGGCCGACGAAAGCTTATCCGTACCGATGGCCCCATCCAAAGCGAAGAATGATAACAAAGGAGGTGGCCTGGGACGTGTGATGGCCGGTTTCATCGACCCTGGACTGACCTGGGAGGACTTGGTGTGGGTACGGCAGCATACGCATCTCCCTGTTTGCCTAAAGGGCGTGATGTCTGCAGACGACGCCATTTTGGCCATGGAAGCCGGCCTCGACGGTATTCTACTTAGCAATCATGGAGGCCGGAACCTTGACACCAGCCCTCCGTCGATCATTACGCTTCTCGAACTGCAGAAGCGCTGTCCTGAAATCTTTGACAAGATGGAGATATACGTGGATAGTGGAATCAGACGCGGGACCGACATCTTGAAGGCTATCTGCTTGGGCGCAACTGCAGTGGGTATGGGGCGCAGTATGCTATTCGCCACCAACTATGGTCAGGAGGGTGTCGAGCATTTGATAGAGAGTAAGTGATGAGTCTCTTTCCCTGTACGCTTTGTCTCTAATCATCGCTTACCATACCTTAGTCATGAGAGACGAATTAGAAACAGCTATGCGCAACAACGGGGTTACCACACTAGACGAAGCCGGTCCACATCTAGTCCACACAGCCGACATTGACCACCTGGTTCCCGAATCCCGTCAGCACCCATATGCACGAAAAGTTGCCAAAGGGCGACGTACGTTGCACGTCTCCAAGCTCTGAACAGCTCTGAGATACCCGCAGACCTGTATAGACCCCCACTAACAAAAATTAAATAAATATGAAATGCTTATCTTCAAGTGCTTTGATTCGCGTGGATGCAGAATGGTTGGATTAGGGCTCCCGTCGGCCTATAATTGTCTTGCTTGATCACGGCATGTAGGTTTGATACTTATGATGCAGATATACCCAAAGCGGCCCAGTTACATCGGAGTAGATAGACGGCTATCGGGATGCTTAAAGTGCGATCGTCATCGTTTAACAATTCAGTGGTGGCATAAATATCAAAAGTATATGTGAGATGTCTGGAAATACGGCACGAGGTAATAATTAGGTTAGGCCATACAACTTGAAGTGCATATCTTGTTCCCAGTTAAGCTTCCAATCAGAGGCATTAAAGGCGCAAGGAATAATGTGAGAGTAGATAATGGTGTCGGGTATGAAGAATGAGATACTCATTATTATCATGTTTATATGGACCAGATCACCGAAGACTGAAAGAGGAAGGTTACATACAGGGAGGTTGACTGGGATGTGTATCATCATCATGATTTGATGAGGTGAGGACCAGAGTCAAGTAAACAAAAAATACGCAATTGAGCAACCAATAAAATGAAATGAAATAAAACAAAACAAAACAATATAAACTAAAAGAAAAAAAAAGGAAATTGGGTTAGACCCAAAATCAATTACTTCATGCAATCGACAAATTACGAGGCATTGAATGCTTCTTGTCCTCGTGACTCTCCCCCAATGGGATGGCATGCAGAACAGGGAGTCGATCATTCCCTACGCTACAGTGCATCTTTAATCCCAGCCCCTAAAATACTGCGTATGTTTAATCCTACTGCCGACAAGTCTGCGAATTACTGCGTACCTTCGATCCTGCCCCGATGTTTCCACCCGTTTTCTCCTTAACGCGGTATCTTGAATCCCAGTCTATCCTTTACACAGTACCTTTGGTCATGTCCCCATAATAATCGTGTCGTTTAGACTAATTCTGGAATAAAAAGCCTCCCGGAAAATGGGGCCAACTCCGATCGACAACAAGGTCGCTTGGATCCCCACTTCACCGCCTCTCGCCTGAGTCTCAACAGTTGAGAGGAACAATGCGGGATCAGAAATTAAGACGGACTTTTGATGAATCATGCGGACGGCGGGATTCATTTACTCTTCCTGTAAAGGGTAAGAATCCTCCCAACTCGGTAATATTATGGAAGCTTCGTCATTGATCCGTCCGCTTAGCATACTACTAGTGCTCGTAATTTATGTATGTATGTATGTATGGACGGTACTGACTTCCCCGCGGTATTTGTCCTCACGAATCAATTGCGTCACTGACTACGGACGAAACGAGGATGCAGAACACACTGCATACTACATGAGATAGGTAGAAATAGAGAGCATCCAATTCAATGTTGTGCCGTCCTATTGTAGGGCTGCGATTACTAGTATTGCCCCTTTCGTTCGCTCGCTTACGCTTTCTCTGTGTCATAGTATTTCGGTCAAGGACTCTCCAACGTTGACTCATGAGTTCATCACTACTCGTAGCACCACCTGGCGTGCCTCGCGAGGGCAAGACAACAAATCTACTCCGTGCAGAGTAGTAGTCTATCCAGTCCTACAATAGGAAGATCGTAACAACTAGTACCTCCCTGTGGAGTTAAGGTGGGTGACATGGAGTTTTCTGTTTCGAAAAGAGAAAAGAAGTGATTGGATTGGTCTCTATACACGACGCTAGACCCCTCCGATGTGCTTCAAAGTCAGTTAGAAATACTTTTAATAATTTAAAACACAAAATGGTTTAAACGCACGAGGAAAGAGAGGGGAACCTCAGGGCACACCGACGTAACAAGCTTCGATGCACCAGGGTTGACCAATGTTTAATGGCGACAGGTTCCGGGACGGGCAAGCGTTTTCGTGATCATCAACTGACCTCGTAGTCATAGAAATTCATGGATTGCCTGATCGATTGGCTGTTTTACCAGCCGTAGCGCCGGGGAATATGCATGCTTGTACATCCGATCCTTGAGGTCCACGGATGTGTTGAGTGTCCATACCCCATACTTTGACTCTTATCCTGCTGAAGACCTGATATGTAATGTATGGAACCGACCATCATTACTTATTTTTTAATCTCGCATTTTACCCCACCTCTACCCTCCTCTTTCTATTTTCTTTTATCTTATTTTTCTTTTTCTTTTTCTTTTTCTCTTTCTTTTATTAAAATACAGTTGTTCAAGCGAGAAGATCTGCTTGAACGGGGACGAGTAGATCTGAATACTATTGGAGAAACAAGAAAATAGTCTGTTGCGTTTCGGTAATTACATCCATACATACCCATTTTTTTGCCCGCCCAGACGACACCATCGATCGATCCATTTAGTCGGGGAATTTAGTGGGTTACTACTATTAGCAACCCGCCGACTTGGCCCAGACCGCCCCAGTCTGCGTCAAGAGTCCACCGGAAGGGTGAAAGTGGATAGCTCACTCTTCCCCCCCCCCCCCAACGGTTCCTGCAAGCATTCAGAAGTACAAGTACTGAGCTCTCCTCGACTGCATTCCTTCCCTCCCTTCCCTACAGCTCCTGTACATCTACTCAATACTCTTGGATTCCTCTGTGTTTTTCCTACTTAATCATCTTACACCTATTTTCTACGTTATATCTTCTCATACTCGATCTACTCTAATAATATCTATATATCCATATCCCTTCCGGGTACCACCACAACTTTAAAGCACCGTTGCTTTCTTCTTTTCTTGAACATAACACCCATCAACCGCGCTACTATTTTCCTAATGGCAGCTCCTCGCTCGACTTCTTTGCGCGCCCTTCGCGCGCTCTCTCAGCAACATGCTGCTACACCCTGCCTCCGCCGGGGCCTGCACATCACTGGGGTCAACTCTGCACAACCTGTCAACGTTCAGGACCGTACGTCTTTGTACGCTACGCGCAGCTTGGCAGACCTCCAGAGGGAGTGCCACAAGAGGAAATTGGGAGTCAGCGGCAACCAGAGTGAGGTACGTATCACTGATGTTTTGAGCATGGCTTCCCATTAAACCCGAGCTAACCGCTTCACCCCCGTACAGCTCGTCGAGCGCCTTGCCAACCACGACTTCCTTCAATCCCGTGCTTTCAGCATTGCCATGAGAAGAATCAATGGCAGCTCTGCAGCGGAGTAAGTGCTTAACCTCTAACTGCCCTCTTGCCTCGGCACAAAGGGCTTGACGCTGACATCATTCCCCACCCTTGTAGATCTGTTCCAACCCGCCAATTCAACACTTCTCGTGCCATGAAGGCCGTCAATGACTCATCCACTGTGGATTTTGCATACCTGCCATCCATGGACGAGATTGATGCCCCTTCTCGCCCCGCTGATACTCGCATTCCGATCCTTTCCGATGTCTACACCAACAACAGCTCGAGCCAGCCCTCGAACCCACCCATGAAGCCCCAGGTACACACTATCTCCGGGGGCGGGGCCGATGTCGCAGTCAGCCCCATGGCCGAAGTTGTTGACAACAACTCAGTGGATATCGACCCATTCTCACTAACCGAGGCGGTTGGCAAATCCCGCTTCGGCGAGGAGCTTTGGAAGTCCCAGAACGGCTCCAAGGAGCCCGGTGTTGTAAAAGAGCTGTGGAACGGATTCTTGGAAGACGTTTTAGGTCCCAAGCAGCAGAGTTACCAGAAGCAACACTGATTTAACTAGCGTTGTTGTTTTGTTCTACTTTAGCGATGATTGATTTCCACTGAAGTGGCCTTTCTATTTCCTTATACTTATTATTTCATCATGAAGCTCAGTGATGCTATCTATGCACAATTTGATGACATCTATTGAATCACAGTATATCAAAGTATCCATTGTGAAGCTATCGTAGTGAATAACTAGAACCATCTCCTGATCGCAACCAAAAACTCGGGATTCGAGAAGAAGAAACCTGAGTCACACCACCTCAAAAAGGGTGACGTCGATCATCCACTAGGCAACCAGCCAATCAGTCTCTCCGTACCCCCGAGTCTAAAGAAACGGAATAACCCTAATAACCTAGGTAAGGCTGGCACAAGGCATGCCTCTTCGGCATTCGGGAAAGATTCAATGAACCCATTGATTGTGATTATGTGGGATGATCGGAAATACGGGGTATTACTCAAAGGGGGATAAACAATTAAGGTTCTCCGATCTGTTCCGATGTCTGAAGAGTCCTTATCCAAGATTAAATCTTCCAGAAATCACATGCGGCATGTGAACCGGGGATTTATTGTAGAATCTTGAAACTTGGGCCCACGGCCCATCTTGTAATCTTTCCCATGATTCCCCCCTACATTAATTGGTTTTGGCTTTCGATCTGGTAAATATCGAAGGTCGTATTGAAGAGTCAAAAGTACCGTAGATCCGTTTCTACCGTTTGATCAGATTAGATCCCGAAATGAGTCAGAGTTAAACTATGTAATGAATTAATGACGGTAATATTCGCGTATAACATTTCTGTGTCCTAGGTTATACTTATCTTACAGATTCGGTGGTCATTGCTGAGTTGAGTAAGTATGCAATGTGGTTAAGTGAAACAAAGAAGTATCCGAGTACGGGCTCAGCTTGTCTTCTCCTAGCTTAACATACGGTACAAATGGTTAGCCGGTTCTGTTTTGAACTGTGGGATTCATAATCTATATCTATATCTACCTGTGGCATCTATTAGGGCTCATGCTCATTGGTGGGGGTCTTTGTGGACGAGTCGACGACCTCAAGAGCTCATAGTGGAGCGATAGTATGTTTCCAGGCGATGGGTTCTACCACTCCTGTATCATGGCGCCTATCAATGGATAGATCTAACGAGACTGGACATAAATGTGCCCTATTTGACTGATTCAACATCTTCAATCCTGGACGGAGCCCAGTGGTTGGCCCACATATTGGGTAGATTTTGGATGTTGACTGCATCGTAGATATAAATATGCTTGGTGGATACGCAAACGGAAGAATGAGTAGATGACTTAATGATATATCATTCTAAAATGAGCCAGATCATGATATCCCCGCTATCGCTACTAGGATCATTGACCCTGTCGTCCCAGGCGCATGACGTTGTTGCTTACTACGCATGATCTACAAGTCGTACATCTTCGCCTAAGGCCAACCACAGCCGCAACGATGATGGAAGAAGAACGCGTCCTCTTTCTTGGAACGAGTGCCTAAGGAACCTCCCCCTATTGGCCTTGAGAAGAAAGTGGATTTTCGCGATGCGTTGCAAGTTCAGGTCGTACTCAGCTCCTCATTGGTCTAGTTGAGGTGAAGTCATGCTGATGTGTATCGGCTATCCGTGGATGAATGCTTTACTACTAGTACTATATAGCGGCATATCTACAGCATGACATCAGCCGGTCAGCCTAGTGTCAACGCTTGAATGAAGCTCTTTATTGTGGTGCAAGCTTCCAAAGCTGGCGAACTTGATCGCAGCAAGGGTCTTTTTGAAGTGAACGACCTACAATTCAAGCTGGTTGTGTATATCTTCAAGGCTCCGCTTTCGCTGACCTGCCAGGGGTGATTTCTACTGGCCTATTAGCATGCACTCCATTTGTGCAGCCGATCTATCTCAATTAACTCCAACTGCAGGCATTACGGTCACTGTTCCCATTAACGCCTATAGACAACTCAGAAGAACAAACAGACCAATTAATCCAAACCAAAACCCTTCCATCCAAAGCACCCAACGTCATTCCGTGTCCCAAATGCATCATTACATTCCATCATAAACATTCCTTATGCCTGTCGCAGAGTGCAGCATCACAGCTTCCAAAGCTGTTTCGTATTTCCCGTCAGCTCTCCAAGGTACCACTGCCCAAAGGTTTTAACTAAGGCCTCGTCCTTCTTACGAAGATCAAATAGCGGGGTTGTACGCATGATAAACGAGGTGCCACTGAGATATGCTTCAATAACCCGAGCATGTTGGGGCCCCATGAAGGAGAAAAGAAGAACCTATATATTCGCTTAGCTTCTGCTTCACTTTTCTAGGCTAACCAGGCGTAGGCAGGGATGAACGATCCTTGACTTGATGGGCCTTGATGGTCCCATACTCAAGATACTCATCCTCCCATAAGCCTCTCCAAGGCTCATCACTAGTGCTGTTGTCTAGTGTCAGAAGATGAGTTCAATATATTGATGTAGGAAGAAGTATAACTGGACAAGGACATCTCGGGGGTTAGTTACCTGACACCAGACCACAACTCGTCAAGGATGAAGTCTTTGCTATGGATAGCGCTAGCAACGATATAATAAGAGAAATAACTGATCATCCAGCGCGCACAGTAGATAGGACGTCCGAAATCTGGGCTGATTGAATCAAATTCGTTATATGCTGACCTTGTCTGGTCGTATGTAGCATCCGGATTGATCAACAATAAAGAAGCATCACATGGCATGAAAAATCTAGGCTTGATGCTGGAGCTTTCGTTCAGATCCATGAGTGAGGCGTATATATTGTGAGTCTTCAGTTGACTGTAATCAAATTGATATGGTTCAAGGCCCTCAATATCTTTCTTGATTGCACATAGCGCATCCCGTAGCTCCTTGTGATGCGGAGACTCGCAAGAAGACATTTTTAGTATGATCAGTATGTACAAGCCTGCAAATTTATTTTCATTCGAGAATCACAAAAACAGATTATATATGCTCGACCATGGTGGGGATTATCCCGTTGTTTGGGGGAGAGGTTTTTGTTTTGCTCTTCAAAGTCGGGGTATTTGCCGCCCCAGCGGCATGACGTGCAAGAGGGAAACTACAGCTACAGTCGCTGTGACTTGTACTTGTAATGAGACCTCATCTCCAGAGAGCCGGTGGTTGTATGAGGCAAGTTCATTGGTCATAGCCATGAACGGTGACGTGGCTCAATTACCCAAATCTATTTCATACAGAGTAAGCGCCCTTGGCTTTATCACGATATGACTTAGACGATAGTATGCTTCGCTTGAGCTGAGAAGCCGTCTGGTGTGTGGCCCCTATCTGGGCCCCTCTTTTAGGTCTAAACAACGCCTCAGCGCGACAATGGGGCTGGCCTATTAAACAAGCTTGGGCTCCTGGATCTCCTCTAGGATGAAGATGGCTTCTTTTAAAGCCTTTTTATTGCTTCTTCGCTTGTTGCGACAAAGCTCCAAACTCCTCTTCTATTGAACAAAGGAGAAAAGCTAGCATTCTATTTGGTGATCAACTGTCCCCACGACATTTATACTATCATTGTCTCTTGTCTCGTTAGGATGAGTGGTACTACTTTCAGTGACATTCCTTCCGATTGCCATGAGTGGGAGCATTTTGCCAAGCAAAGGAACTCGAGGGGAAAACTGTTCACGCAGCTGGGCTCGCTTCTGGATCAAAAATTGGCTATGACCAATACTTGTTCCTTCGCGTTATCTGGGCGGTGCACCGCGTAGAGGTAGCACTCCCGGAGCAAATCAATGACCTGCTCCCAAAGGCAACTCAAATGCTGGCGGACTTTCCATCGTGGAACACATACTGTGATAGTTTTGGTAGCATGAAAACCCCCGAAGGGAGCTTTGCAGTGGCTCGCCATTATCAGAAGATGGCCCAGATAGCAAAGGGAAGACAAGACCCAATAGCTTCGATACTCCGATTGCACAGCGTATCCGCAGCAGACGCGATGGTAAAGCGCTAGATATATCTCGACTACAACTGAATCCACCCGAAACCTCACCAAAAAAGCAAGCCAAACCACCGGATACACCAGTTCTCTCATCCTCGGACAATGAATTGGAATCAGATACTGAGGAGCCTTCCCCAGAGCCCTCACCTATTACTCCAGCCACCCAAGCCCCTGAATAGCTTCAGAAGTTGATGTTCCCGCCGACAAAAGATGAACAAATTGTCAATGCTGCACTGATAATATTCTTGGATGCACTTACAATTCACTTTGGTGATTTTATGTTTTGCAACTGGACAATTCACCGAAAAGGATTCATTGCCAATTTCACCAAGGCCAGCTTCGAAGCTCGGACGGATGGATATCTGGATGACGGCGAGGAGAATGCTTATGCTCTCATTGAAGTTAAGCCTGCCACCCGATCAAAGACACAGAATCTTATTCAGATGCAGGAGAGCGCTCAAATGGTTGGGTGGCTCATAAATGACTCTGAAGAGAACAACATTGGCAAAATGTAAGTCTGTGATTTAATCCCAATAAAAACACGATGAATCTGACAGTTGATTGCAGACGAATCCTTATCTCACAGGGTCGGCACGAGATTTTTCTAACGTTTGCTGAATATGATGATAGGTATCTTGCGTATCTCAAGAATGAACCATTCCAGGTTAAACCGTCCGAGACTGGAGGATCCCAGAACGAAGCGTCAAGGCACCAAATGTCTGCATACCAAGCACCTGGCACTGGAGCCTCATCCTTCCTGACCATGCACCAGTATGGTCCATGGAATACCCAACAGCGAACGGATATGGCAAGATTGGGTCCTATCCTTCTTGCTATAACCCTTTACGCTGAAGGTGAAATCCAAGCAAAAAAGAGATCTCAGCGCAAGTAACTAGAGTGCCCGCGAAGCTCATCACCACAATTGCTTGGCCTTTTTATACATTTAGAGGCCATGATGTGTGGCTAACAATTTCATGATGTAATATGATTAAAGTGAATGGCGAGAAATTTTTCGATTCCTAATGATGTATAGCATAGTCCTGTCGGCAACATTTCCCTTGATTCCTAGAATGGATTATGTGCTTGTCATGGTACCAGTCTAAAGCAGATCGCTTGGCTACCCGAGACCGGGAGGGTGCTCACTGTGGAACGGAAGGTGTGGCTTTTCCGAGGAGAGATGGAGCTTTTGGCGGGGGATGTTCGGGGAGCTCCTGAGGACGGTAGGGGCCGAAGCGGAATTAATTATGACGGAGATTGGAAGTGGGGATGTGGAGTGTGAAGATCTGAATGGCACCAGGGTCTTTCCCAATGTCACCATGATATTGTAAGTATGACAACTCAGAAAGTTATCATCGTGAGGCCCTTTTGCGAAACGGGGTTGGAATATGTGGAAAGAAGGTCTTATTCCTCCCTTGGAGACAAGTTTATCACTGCGACGATTAGAATCATGATGCTAATTCCCATGCGCTTGGAAGCGTCAAATATGAATATAACAGGTGTCCCCGAAGAGCTTGGATAAACATGGAGTCAACCATCACACCCCGCTTAATCATCGGTGAGGAGATCCGGACTAACTACTAGTACTAGTAGTATTGCCCGCCCCCACCTCTAGTCTAGATCGCGTCGGACACAAAAATGCCGATAGAGGGGCTGAATATATTCGGAGTAGATTGGTTTTTCTTGGCTCATAATGTATAAATGCTGTCTTGGTCCCAAATCTTGACTGGTGATCTGGAGAGAACACTCGTCGCTGCGAAAGTACATTACCCGTGTCCAATATCACTCAAATTCGGTGAATCTCAAGATGGGCCAGGTCATTTTCATTACAGGAGCCAATCGAGGTGAGTCAAGAACACATTGTAGAGATCGTGTATCTGAGTTAACTCGACCATACAGGCATCGGAAAAGGCCTTGCAGCGCACTATCTTGGGGAGACGGACACCACTGTCATTGCAGCCATTCGAGATGTCTCAGCTGAGAACACCAAGGAACTACGGTCTTTGCCAACGGGCTCTGGCTCCCAATTGATTCTCGTGCCGCTCAGCCTCGACATCCCATCGAGCGCCACCGAGGCCATTGCCGAAATCCAAACCCAGCATCACATTGAACACATTGACATTGTCCTTGCCAATGCAGGGGTTTGCAGCCACTGGGGCCCTGTGGTGGACATGACGGATGCGGACGTGCTGTCCCACTTCGAAGTGAATACCCTCGGACCACTGAGGCTGTTCAGGGCCACAGCACCATTGTTGCTGAACGCCAGCCAGCCCAAATTTGTCTACACCTCTACTTTACTGGCAAGCCTTGATGAGATCGAACGCATCCCGTCCATGGCCACAGCTTATGGAATGTCCAAGGTGGCGGGCAATTACCTGGTCAGGAAAATCGAGGCAGAGAACCCGAAGCTGGTCGCTTTATTAGTCGACCCTGGGTAGGTTCTATCCCTATAACTCTTCTTCCTTTCCAATGAATTCAGAATAGTTCCTTGGTCACTAACTTTGATCAGACTTGTCCAAACAGACATGGGTAGTCGTAATGCGCAATTCATTGGACTGGAACAAGCTCCGTTGACCGTCCAGGACAGCGTCCAAGGAATCACCAAGCAGGTGTGTATAGAGCTTACTTTATCTTCATCGTTCTCGAATGGAAATGCTGACTTCTCTCAAGATCAAGGGGGCACAAAAGTCAACTACACCGGGTCAATTTGTTAACTATCTCGGCGAGAGAGTACCATGGTAGGCCAGAGGCAAAGTCACATAATATAGGCTGGTAGTAGTGAAGAAGAGCTAACTTCGGATGAAAATTTGTGTGTAGCTAACATTTCAAGTGTACTTTGAATGTCTTGTACACATTACAATAGACTTGTATATATTGCAATAGAAGGCAAAAAAGTCAAAGGACCAGACCCTAAATTTGTATTCCCAGCTGGTAAAGCTATACAGTATGTCTATAGAAGAGATTGGAGATATATGATAGGAGATTCTAGCCCCTAGAATGACTCCCAAACCAAGACTATCTCATAATAAATACATCGAACATCCAGATTAGAAAACCGCGTTGTTTCAAATTCTGCGTACGCAATACATACTTGAGCCTTACATCAACTTCAAACTCAACTCGATGCTCCGTAAATGACAAGCTTACATAGTATGCGCGTAGTTTGGCAACATAGTCCCAGCCGGTCTTATTCTCATCAATAATGGGTCATGTTTGCTTGAGCGTGTGAATGATCAGGTTGGAAAATGCCTAGGCAATCTCTTCTTCAATTCCTGGAGACCTTTTCTGGTTAAGGGATGCCAGCTACTATATGGTTAATATGCTTTCATATATGAATTATTTTGGTATACAAATACCTGGATGAAACAAGACGATCTCAATCATAATGGAAGCCACAAATTCAATAATGCCTTGGATCAAATTCTCCTGGCTCACCGGCGGAATTAAACTTGCATTATTGCTGAAACTGGTACTAGCCAACATGGAGTTGCGACCAAAACTGCCTGTGTGAATTGTCTGGAGGAGATGGTCTCCATACGTTCTCATCGTTCAACAACCCTTCTGCGGGCAGTAAGGGTGCGCTTCACGAAGTATATACCTATCTTCTGCAGGATGAACATGACCAGACAGATCGTTCTCTGCTAGGAGGACCTTGAGAGTAGAATCAGCACCAGTGAGGAATCCTTTATCCCTGGAATTGGCTAACATCACCCAAACTTGCAAGAGGTTGATCCGTGCGAAAAAGTATAAATTCCACACTAGAACGACCTCGTATATATTGACCAGAAGCTAGTGTTTTTCCTTTATTTCGAGTGTCTCACTTGGCCTCTTTTAGATCTGCCGAGGATCTATTTTAATGCAACTGTATCAAGACATTCCTTCCGGGCTTTTCGTGGTATAAAAATAGAGCGTGGAGCTACAGGATCCTACAGATACTATTCCGCACGTGCGGTATCACGTGGCTAGAGTATGAGAATCAATGGATACTTGATCGGGAGAGAAAGATAGACATCTCTGAAGATTCGCTACGGCTTATGCACGGGCTACTCGGTGAGCGCTTGAGAAGTGGCTGAAATAGCTTATAGCACACTCGAGCATATTTTGCCCGTACACAAGCCAAAAAAAAAAAGGCAAGGAACCCAGCCGCTGAAAACAATTGCTCCCTTACTCCGTATGCACAACTACTGATCAGGTCGTCTTGGCTTGAGAATACCATTTCCAAGGTTTGCCATGCTGGAACGGGTGTATTCGGATGTATATGCATGATCGGCATCCTTCGTCTTCTTCTCGAAATGCGTATATTCCAAGCAACAGGGTAAGATGCACGGCCGGCACTCTATCAGAACCTCCCTCTCCTGAAGCCAGCTTAGTGGCCACAATGTCACACTTTATTCTCACAACTGGGGTACGGAGATGACATACAACCCGCTCCGATACCACAGTAGGAGCAGAATGTTGGACAGAGTTCCAGCGATGGGCCCATCGTGGAGACACTAGGGCCAGTGCCTGACATTACGTTAGCAGCCACAAAAGAACCACAACCACTCACCTATGTATAACAAACGCCTCCTAAGGCCGTGTATAACCCGTACACAAGTCACATTGAAATCGTGGCAAAAAAAAAAGGGCAGTGGGGCGCCCGAGAATGCGTCAGCTTGCAGTCTAGAACTTTGGTTGAGACCAAACATCCCCGTTGTTTCAATCATCGCAGTGAATCAGATCGATCAACACCTGCAAACAAAGAGACAGATCAACTGGTTGCTATTTTTTTTTTTTTTTTCGGATCCCTCTCATGAGGGGGTGGAAAGAGAGATCGCGATTCTCCTATTTGCACATTAACCAAGTTCAAGAGTTGCCTTGAGCAAGTGGATCGGCAACTGTCATGCCAAGAGGAGATTTTGAAACACTTCCGAGGCCCTTTGGGACCAAAAAGAAGTTACCCCTGACGTGGTTCGTACAATAGTTCGGCATCTTCAAACCAAATCTACCCACCAAGAGGGATGTACTGTGTATGTGTGGAAGTTTGCATCCATTCCCCATATTCTTTGTCTTCCTTTTTCATTCGCACCACCGCTGATCACCTTGGGGATCCAATGATGCAATGACCAGAAAATCAAGGTTCCAGTTCAGGGGATCAACTGGGAATTTTTCTTTTTTGTCTCAATGTCTCCCCTCTTCGGCTCCACTTGGTGGCCCTGGAAGAAGTTCGGTCCAGCTGTAGATCGGGGCCTAGAGCAGCGCCGGCTTCCAACCAGAGCCACTCATGAGAAGACCCAAGAGCTTGGCCGTTGAAGCCCCCGATTACTATTTGCTCCTGAATGGTGGATGATGGATACTCCTCTGTGTACGACTAACTTTGGACTCCCTTTCCATGCCTGCAGCATCCGGCTCTTTATACGTCCTTCCCCTCATGGCTATCGCTGCATAATACCATTCACTTTATGTCCGTTGCTTGTCTTTTCTCTCGTCGTTCCTTTGCATGTGGCATTGTTCTTTTTCACTTATAGTTTTCTTCTTGAAGCATTCTTCTCCCACCGCGGTTGGTCTTCTGTTCGGGTTCTATTTATAACCTCTGGTCTGGTCGGGTCTTATTCAATTGATTGCTCATAAAAAAAGGCGTTTTCCGAGTTTGCATTGTATAAGACTTGATTATTATCTTTCGTTTTTTTTATCGATACTAGCCCAGAAACCTTCTTTCAACCTGACTGCCGCTTGTCGGTCTCTTCCCTCGAATGCGCCCGTTCGCTTTACTCTTTAGTTAGAAGAATTGACATAAAGTCATGCGTTTCTTACAATGCCTTCTCGCTACAACATCTCTTTACACTAGTGTCACGGCATTTGTGCCCTACCATATAGAGTTCGGTGATCCTGTTACCGATGCCGCCAGTGATCAGCTCCAGCGTCGTTTTTTCCCATATGAGTTGCCGTCCGAGAACGTGAAGGATGAATCGGAATCATCTACCGGGGATGATACTATCACCCTGGACATCAAAAGGGCCTCCTTTCGCCGTGACAACAATTTCAAGATTATGTTATCAGATGAGCCGACGTCGCCCAACACAGCCGCGCTCAACCAAGGTGGAAGTGACTATACCTATTTTGCAGCAGTCAAAGTTGGCTCTCAAGGCCAGAAGATGTGGATGATGCTAGACTCCGGCGGTGTCAATACATGGCTCTTCGGGTCGGACTGCACAACAGACTCTTGCAAACTGCACAACACGTTTGGTGAACACGCTTCGACAAGTCTCATACTAACCAACAAGAAATGGGGCGTGGGTTATGGAACTGGGCAAGTTAGTGGCGTTCTCGGAAATGATACGCTCTCGATTGCTGGTATGGATGTGCGCATGTTGTTTGGACTGGCTTCCAATGCGTCGGAGCAGTTCCAGAATTATCCCATGGATGGTATTATCGGCCTTGGGCGCGCCGAGGAGGGGTCGTATGGTCCCTCGTTTATGGAGGCCGTCATAGAGCAGAAGGCCCTCAAGTCAAACATTGTCAGCTTCAGTCTCTCTCGCGCCGCTGACGGAGGGAAGGATGGTGCCGTAACCTTTGGTGGCGTCGATAAGACTAAGTTTACCGGGAACATTTCGTACACCGACGCTCTCAGCGGTAATAATCGCTGGACCATTCCCCTGGACGATGCCAGCGTAGATGGCAATGCCTGCAAGTTCGTCAACAAGACGGCCATCATCGACACCGGCACATCCTACGCTTTGATTCCGCCAAAGGATGCAGCCGCATTGCATAAGTTGATTCCGGGCTCCAGTGCGTCAGGAAACGAAAACTTCGTTATCCCCTGCAATTCCACTGCCAAAGTTGAACTCACTTTTTCGGGCCAGAGCTACACAATCTCTCCCAAGGATTATGTCGGCTCGAAGTACGGATCGGGCTGTGTTTCGACGATCATCGGCCATCAGATGTTCGGTGACAACGAATGGCTCGTGGGCGATGTCTTCCTCAAGAACGTGTATACGGTGTTTGACTTCGACAAAGACCGAGTCGGGTTTGCGATGCGTGGGAACTCCAGCGCAAAGGCATCTACGACAACTACCACTGCCACTTCCACCGGAACCGACAAGGATGATTCCGCTACTGCTGCTGCCGCAAGCTCAAGTGCGACAGAAGCTACATCTGCTGGCGTGAAGACTGGCGTACATTATCTGCCTGCCTTGATGCTCGTTCTGTGCACACTCTGGCTCGCCTAGTGTGATCACGCGACTCTCAATAGGTTCGTTGCAATTTCTTGCATATATAATACTACTATTCGATCCAGTATCGATAGCACATGGCATCACTCGTTGGAGTTGCGGTCGCTCTGAAGACTTTTTGTATATTTTCCTATCTGTATTTTGGTGGACACCTCTATGAGCCTGCCTCTTGGGACACGCCTCGCATATATGTGCGTTGTCCTCAGTCTCTGACTGCATATTCGAAGTATAACTTTTCAATCCCGGTAAATAGCTACTGTTCAGTCCGGACAACACTCATTCTTTCATCCGGACAATCTATTCAAAGAAACACATCCTCACCTCAACTGTCCAAAGTACCAATATCCCCGTAATTAACACCACAGCCCTTGGCCTCCAGGGTTACCACTAAAATTAAAACGTGCCTAGCCGTCTGCCGCTGAACCCCAGAAAATCTCAACATACAAGAAAGGCAATAGCCATTGAATTCCAGGCAGCAAAATCTATATCCTAGCACAGTAGACGTACCGGTCCTGAGATGATGGGGGCTAGTGTCGGCACTAAACAGGGGTCATCGAGCCAGTTATATCTACCCCAGACACTAACCGTTACACATTAAGTGTGTCTCCAGCACAGATCAGCTTCTTACTATACGAGATCTGTCCTCCTTACGGTCTCGAGGCTGAACCATGTGGAACCTGGCCCGGGTTTATGGATTTATGGTTATCGGATCTCCTTACACGGGCCCACCTCTGAAAAGCTTAGATAGATTACTTGGCCTTTACTGGGAAATAGTGTATGTGATGGCCACTCGAAATGGGTGGGTGTGGAGATAGTATAGTAAGAGGTTTATATGACACTGGAGCAGGGACTAAAAGGAAGATGGAGGTAGAGGTCTTATATGAAGTACTCTTGCTCTAGTAAACAGTGCCCCTGGTTATATACTGCGTGTATACTCTTGCAGTGCATTATATGTCGACTTCATCAGTTCACAAGGCTTTGTCCGGAATAAGGGTATATCCTTTTGGATATGATTCTACAGAAGTATTAGCTCACTGAAACAGCTGCCCATACTCAAAACATACCTAAAATCGATCGATCAAGCTCCTTCACACTGTTGAATCCCGCAACACACATGAAAATGTCAAAGTCGGCCAGCAGCGACTTCATAACGTGGCGGACTCCCTCTTCTCCCATGATACTGAGACCCCAGATCCAAAGCCGACCGACAAACACGAACCGAGCTCCCAGCGCCAGCGCTTTCGCGACATCACTCGCGCCGCGAACTCCAGAATCATACATGATGTAGATTTGGTCACCGACATTATTGGCGATATTCTCCAGTGCATCAAGGCTCGCGATTGCTCCGTCCACCTGTCGACCGGCATGATTGCTCACCACGATGCCGTCGACGCCGTACTCAACGCACTTCTTTGCGTCTGCGACCGACTGGATCCCCTTGATGGCAAAAGGTCTTCCGCCTGAGATCTTCTTCCATTGCTCAATTAGCCAGGGAATCTTCTCCCACGACCATGCACGTCCGTGCCAGACGGAGTCAATCCATTTTGTCGAGGCCGCGACGATGTCCTTCTCCGGATCGATACCTTCTTCGCGACATCGCTTCTGGAATACAGGGTCTGTTAAGCCTAAGTCGGCACCAGTCCCGCGGTAGAAGGCATAATTAGAATTGGCCATATCGTCGTGTCGCCAGCCAAGCTGCCAGGTGTCAGTGGTGAGGATAAGCGCATCAAACCCAGACTTCCAGGCCCGGTTGAGGAGAGACAGTGTTAGCTCGTCATCATGCGGCATATACAATTGATAGAACCGAGGACCTTTGCCGTTTGCCTCTGCGACTTTCTCAATCGGTGTGCTTCCTGCTGTAGAGAGGCAGTACGGGAGATTGAGCTCGCCTGCAACTTTGGCGACTGCGGCTTCTGCTGATTGATGGTAGATCTTGTTGATTCCAATGGGAGCAAAGCCTATTGGAGCTGACACGCGGTGTCTAAAGATCTCCGTGGTGGTGTCTCGCAGGTTGGTATCTACTAGTTGTCGGGGGATGATGCGGTGACGGAAGAAGGCTTGACGGTTCGCCAGGTGGGTGTTGGACATGCCCGCATTGGAGGATGCATAGTACCTACGGATGTGTTAGACAATACACATCCTATAGTGACAGAAGTTGGAGTCATACCAACCACCTTGACTAAGCTTCTCATGAGCCAGCTGCTCCAGTTTAATGGGATCTATTCCAACGCGATTCACGGTCAGCCCAAGGTGGTGGGTTTGCTAGTCAAGTGAAGGACAACGTCGTACCCGTGTTGAAAGGAGGTGTCTGGCCCTCATTGAGCTTCCAGAAGTTCTCGCGCTGGTACAGCGCCCATTGTGGCGTCGTTCTCTTCTGGATGTTGGGATTAGTTGGGTCGCTCATTGTTCAGGGGGCGGGGGCGCAGTTAGTCTATTCGTCTAATATTTACTTTGTAAAGAATAGAAGCAACCATCACACAGGTACAAGCATTCAATTTCTCTGGATATTTATATGGGTTATGACTTCACCTTGACGCAGCTGTTGGGCGAAAGACATGGTGGAGCCGGTCAGTGAAGCTCTGGATACATGACAGGGATGCAGGCCAATAGTAGGTTGAAGTTGTTGGTTCTTAGCAGTCTGGGTACGTTTAATTGGAAAAAGCATCAACATTGTTCTTCACCAACACTGGCATCAGCATGATAAGGAGTACATAGTACATACGTATGTACATGAAGTGGCCGATAAGATAGGATGATGGCGATGATGTCATCTAACAGATGAACTAAAATGATGCTGCAGCACTACTACTGGGGATACTAATGATTGAACATCCCCCTCGTAGTCCATACGATAATCTATACATCGCCATGAGCTCTTCTGACACATTGAATATTACTATCCAACATGACGAAGCCGTCCAAATTCCCGAGGGAATAGTCTTTGACGGGTCCCGATATCCTCCGGAAGAAAGATCGGTAACCGGCCAGGAGGCCTCGGGAACATGACCCCGATGCCGACAGTGACCATTTCTACCCCAAACTCTCGCATCAACTAACACTTCCTCCGAAACGTCCTCTGGGCTAACCAAGTTTTCACAATGTTGGGACTAACCACGCGACAGTCCGCCGCGACCCGCTCGAAATGCTTAACATCTGCAACTAATAGCATTCTCCGGACAAGGGTAGCAGAGCGCCCGTCGCAATTGTGTCCTGCATCCAAGGATTTCCACACTAGTCAGCCCAATGCGGCATTCCGACCCACGTGGATGCCCATGCGCGTCAAGACACCGTGGATTGAAGCGTTGACAAAGAGCAGAGAGGATGCGAAGTCCGGCAAGGGAACTTCTACGCCGGTCGCGAAGCCCGATCTGACTCCTAAGAAGATGTCGGATAGCCATTATAGTGCTGTTAGTGAAAGGGCTTGCTTTGGTTGAGTCATGGGCTAATCTGTGATACAGATCCTGCCGTTGGCACAAGACAAATGGCTCCTTGATACATATTTGAATGCTTCGGGGCATATCAGGTAACCAATCTAGCATATGCCTTGGAATTGGCGTCATCGCTAATGTAGCCAGGTTGGGGTCGCTACTGATGGACTTAGATGCTTTGGCTGGTATCATTGCTTACAGGCACACCGGAGGCTCGGTGACGACCGTGACCGCTGCATGTGACCGAATCACCATCGAACATCCTCTGATGGAGATCTGCGATCTTGAGCTCAGTGGTCAGGTTACCTACGCTACGGGACGCTCTAGTATGGAGATATCTTTGCAGGTCGCAAAGGCCCCTCCTGAAGGGCAGAAGGCGAAGCCTGAGGATGTCCTGATCACTTGCGCCTTCACAATGGTGTCTCTTGATCCTGCTACCAAGACGTACGTTCCTTGAGTAGCCAATTCTCAGAGTACCGCACTAACGCGCCTTAGGCCCGTCAATGTCGCACCCCTCTTGCTAGAAACTGATGAGGAACGTCTTCTCTTTAAAAAAGGAGAAGAGAACTATCAAGCCAAGAAAGGACTGAGAAAACGTAGTCTGCTTCAGAAGGCCCCAGACGACGAAGAGAGTAACCTCATCCACTCCATGTGGACCAAGGAGATGTCATATCTGAGTACGTGGCTGCTCTCCAAGACTCTATCGTGATTACAATCGCTAATATCACACAGGTCCCGAATCTCCCGCTCAAAGACCATCAAATATGGTCTTCATGAGCGACACCAACTTGAAATCAGCCATGATCATGCAGCCACAAGATCGCAACCGTCACAACTTCATGATCTTCGGTGGTTTCCTTTTGAAGCAGACCTTCGAGCTTGCATTCTGCTGTGTAGCGTCTTTCTCCCACGCTCGGCCCAACTTCATCTCCCTTGATCCTAGCACGTTCGAGAACCCCGTTCCCGTCGGCAGCGTCCTGTACCTTCGCGCCACGGTTGCCTATACGGAGCCTGTCGAAACAGACTCAGGCAGCAAGTACACCAAGGTTCAAGTCCGTGTAGACACCAAGGTCAGGGATGTGGAACATGGCACCAAGAAGTCGACTGGCCAGTTCAACTACACTTTCTTGGTTGAGAAGGACATCCAGGTCATGCCGAAGAGTTATGGTGAATTTATGCTCTGGACGGATGCCCGGAGACGGTCACAGAATGCGGCTGCATTGGCTCCTGCTGGGTCGAGGGAGCTTAGTGCTCTTAGGGGGCTCAAGGATAGCGTGACTGAGTAGATGTTACTATATAGAATAATATTTGCATATTGTATGGTTTGTATGCTTTAAGAGTCTTTGGAACTCCCGAAAGCATAGGGATATCGTTTATACCTCCTATCAAAAATAAGGCTATAGCAACTAATTATAGTAATGTCTGTCTATGTATACCAAGCATGCCCAGAATACTAAAAAGAAAGATGATTAGAAACAAGATCACGATCGATCTATATACCAGTCACATGATATGATATCTCCGCACTGATAAAGACCAAACAGTTCTTATCTCCCAAGCTACTTTTAACCCCTCCATACATATTTGTACAGAGCGTATATTCGATTGTCTGCCATATATACGCTTCTATTCCTACCAGATCAATAATCCACCTTTTCTTGAAAATGAGTGGGCCCTTTCAAAACATCTACCATCTCCGTCGGGTAGCAGACACCGCTGCAAAGGCGTGCTATGTCTGCCACAAGCCCTCGAGCAGCGTGATGATCACACCCGACAACAAGGTAAATACATTGTAACCTCTTTCGAAGTATAACTGGTTATGGAGAGACATTAGTAACTAAGTCGAAGGATTTCTTCTACGTTTGTCCTGTTCATCTGAAGGATCGGCATTTCTGCTCTCCTATTGTGGACACAGAGGACGAGGAAAAGAAGAAGAAAGAAGAGGCATTAGCCAAAGAAATCGAGAAAGTAAAGAAGGAGTACGAAGAGAGACAGAAGAAGAAGAAAGACAAGGCGAAAGAAAAGAAATCCGACGAAGAGCCAAAGAAGGAAGAAGGATCATCCAGCGACAAAAAGGAGGGCAATGACGAAAAGGAACGAGACGATAAGGTCTATACCCTACCTCCCCTACCCATTCTCCCTCAGCCAGCTTCCCCTCCTAGGCGCTTAAGCCTTGAACGTGAATCAGAAACGACAAACAAAAGGCTAAAGCTGACACACGGAAGATCGAATCCCTCAAGAAGTCAGCACAATCCACGTCCACGTCCACGTCGGATGACGGGCCTCGTATTTTCGCATTGCATAAGTATGTCCTAACCCGATTCAGGATCCTGACTCGCTTTGCCAGCTCAGCATGATCTGACCGCATTGGCTCGCAGAAATTTCTACCAGATGCGCATCGACAGACTGCGTAATCTCGAGGCTGCCAAGAGAAATCGCCAGCGCCTGCAGGATCCCTCGTTTTTCCCGTCTGTCCCGTCCGGAGGGCTCTGATGAGGTCAATTTATGGGGGGTTGCTTGCCTCGTCAGGACTGATTAGGATGTTAATAGCAGGATGTTAATAGCGAGGTGAAGTGCCTATTCGTCGGCTCGTTTCGACGAGTGTCTCGACGTCATATCTTTAAGCGCGGCAGTACGACGATCATATCGGAGCATCGCTGCGAGGATAAAGTAAACGATAAGCTCGCGCAGCCACGGTTACTCGCTGTCCATCCTCATTTTTTGAGGCAAAGCGTACTTGAACTCAGTCTTCTACTGGAATTGCGTTAGACAATACAACTGCGCTACAGATCAGCTCAGAATTCGTCTTAATCAAACCCATGGTCTGATCGCCCAATCAGCCAATACTCACCGCATGACACCGTCAGCAACATCCAATGTCGCAGTCTGCCTGGTTCACCCCGGGCTCAGTCAACATCGGAAGAGAGGCAAGGCACCCTGAGCGGAAACAAACACGAGAGCTCAGCACTAGGCACGACGCGGAAGCTTCTAAACCAGCCACCTCAGCCTTATAGGCAACAGTTCGTGGTCTTATGCTCGAACTTATGGATGTGCAATTCCGTATATCCGGTTCGGCGATGGGCTACAATAGCTTGCAACTTGTCGGACGATGTCAATATGACAGCAGGTAATACTTACTACGTGCTATATGGGGCCAACTTAAATCACGCATCGTATATACATCTTTAACATACATACAAATGTATAGAAACGCTCTACTCAATACGTAAAACCCAACCTGACGAAGAAATAATAAAGATATACCAAGCAAGGAGCATTATATACATAACATAGCCCACATGTCATGCACAAACACAGACCACCCGATGCATCTTGCATATTCTGCCTAGGCTAGGCAGGTCACTAGATTTCCAACGGAGCACATGCATACTGTACATATTCCTATTTCGATCCGGCCGTCGGGACTCGCTCGGTTTGTGCAATCAGAGCTCACGCATAATAGCGCCATGATGTCAGGGAGCGGACGGTTTCATTTACTTGTTTCTAATTCATGACTTTACTTTCGGTCTTCAGTGGGGAATAAGGAGGTATACTGTATGCATTGCAGTGGGGAAGGAGGAGGCAGTGCACCTTGTGCTGCCTGTCGTTAGGCCCTTCGGTTAGGCGGGGGGAAGTATCTAAGGGGGTTGTGTTTTGGTTGTATGGGGTATTTTGAAGCGGAAACTGGTGTGGATACAATGTTTTGATCGTGGCTGAATTTATACATGGCCTATGAGAGTGGAATATTGTACTGGTCTTAAAGTGGTTCTACTGCGCAGTACGAGATTCCGGTGCGCTTAGGGCTTAGAGTCGGGTTTCGTTGAACATCCGATTGATGAGGTCGACGGCTGCATTGACTGGATGAGAAGTTCGAGTGTCGTGGGCAAGTGACGTCATTTTCGATACAGGGTCGCTTCTGGAAGGAGGTTTGTCGCTTTTATCCGACATTAATCCATGGATAGGATATGGCTCAGAAGCATTTCGAAGAACTCCTTCTCGCCCTTTCTTGGATATGGGAGTGAAAGTCTCGATCACCGAGGAATGGAGGAAAGGATGAAGTCGAACCGCCAAGACCAGTATCTCGCTGATAATATTGATCTTTTAAGATGGTCCCAGGGAATCCAAATCCACTCTTTCGGAGCGAGTGATCATCATAATTGCGATTGCTGTTGCCACTATGGAGTATAAGTATGAAGCGGTCTGGCGGTAATGGAAATACGGTGGGTCAGGGGTTCGCCGGAATTAAAATTACGACGGCGGTACTGGGGTAACGGTCATAATACCAAGGGCGTTACGACAGGAGTTGCATCCATGGGTCTCGCGCCCCCCAGTTGCGTAAGAGCAGTTTGCACAGCCCCCGTGCCGGAGCTAGTGAGTAGGCTAGGCCTACCCTGCTGGGGCCTGGTCTCCTCCTGGAACCGGGTCACGGACTCTCGATACGCCTGCACCGATTACTAATGCTCCTTCTCAGGAACTTGTGCATGCCTGTCCACTGGGAAGTTTGAGTTTGTCCTCCCCGATCTTCCCATGCCGCAGATCCCGGGACTTGTTCTACCCGGCCATTGGCGGGTTTCCCAGCCAGTGGGCCTTGCCTTAAAAACAGCCTCGTGGAGCTGTGGGGTTAAGCCCTGAATCCTGACAGGTTCTAGCGCTTGGACATCGCAAGGCATTCAAACTGCTGGTATCTTGCTCAGAACAGTCAAGCAACGCTTTCCCAGCAGTAATGTCATAATATCAACTGTATCAGCAGTTATAGGATATGATTGTCTATGAGCTGTCAAGTGTACGGTTTCTGTCATCACGGAAAGTAATTTCGTCGCTGCTAGCTTGGTAGATCAACGCCATTGCGGGATGATCGACATTAGGGTCCTCTAGAAGCAGAGATGGGTCACACCAAGACTCGACTCTGCGTACCTAGACCCAAGTCTTGTGGTAGCTAAGGTAGCTAAGAACCTGTTCATGTATGCTTTTCTTCATCCGTCATCTCCCCGTCGGTGCGGTGGATCCATGAAGATCCGTATTCTGGCAACGCGTCCACGCAAGGCCCAACTCTATTTAACCCAAAGGTGTCTTCGAAGTGCCCTTTTCTCTACACCGCTTTGGGCAAATAGTTGGATATGGCCAAGTAGACGAAGGCGCACAGTATCGAGTCTTCACGGTGATCTGTAAACCGGGCCGTGCGCATCACGTGATGTGGGACTTGCTGGCGGCCATTCTAACGCTGGCTGTCAGAGATAGAATTATGTGTATTCAAGCGGCAGTGGTAATTATCCGCGAAGTATCCACCGTGTCAGTATCCCCCGAGGCGCAGTCGCCGTAGTAAACTTAGAGATTGCCCCGTCCATTTGTGGAATCCTCCGCAGGGCTACGCCTCATACTAGGCGGCAGTCGGATGCCTAGGGCAGCTGGAGGTAACCTTCCCACATTGACACGTTGGGACATATCGATTCGAGCCTTCGCAAGGCCGATTGCAGGAACTACCCAGTCGCCGCAGCTACATTGCATACCCTGCCATGCAAACTTCCCGATATTGGAACCACACGAAGTGTTCGGGCAGGTCAAGCGACCAGACAGGGGCGCATCCCCAGACGGTGCTCCATCTTCATCACCGTTAGGGAAAAGGCACGGGCGCATCCACGTCAAGGGATGTAAGAAAATGTGGGCGCAATCGGTTGGTCCCTTTGCACCGTTTTGCGGGCCATGTGGTATGATGAATGGCGTGGTCGCCAAGTTTCGCCTACCGGATACAGTCAACATTGGGATGTTCATCTGGAGAGATTTATCTTATAATTAGGAAACTGACCTGCATTTCCGACATTTAATTTCCGTTGGTTGATCCGTATTGTCTTGGGGTTTGTGAGGTTGTTCGTCTTCAAATAACACGGAATTCATCTCCGGCGCGCGCCCACATGCGACACTTTCCTCAACTTCGCGGCGGTAAAGCCAACGGCTATACAGCGGATGGCTGGTCAAATCGTCTGGACAGCCCATTTCGTGGTAGATCGACAGCTGTTTCATGAACCCATCATTTGGTTCGCAAAGTGGCCGACTTTCCTTAATAATAGCAAGAGCGGACTGCGGCGTCAGTGAGCTTGGCTGTTGGTGGAGCAGATAAGCGATACATATGGTGGCTGAGCGGGATTTTCCCATCGCACTATTTACTATCAGTAACATAACCCATCGTGCCTCTCGTCTAAGAATTCCGCTGGGGTCAATTGAAACATCTCAATATGGAGGTGAGACCCATGCTCGTGATATGAGCACGTGACATCTGTCAGAGCTTCGTTTTGACTATACACTGAGATGGAAGGGCAGAAGAGGGAAAACGCTTGGGCCCAGAATCATAGAGTTTTTCCCAGCCAGCCAGGCCACCCAAGTATATGGGGACAATGCGGGTTTGTCGGCATGAGTAGAAATGAGGGAAGAGGGGTAGACTAACCAATGGACCAGGACGCCCCCACCAGCATCCAATCCAGACTGGATGAACTTAATGGCGGACGGGAAATGTTCTAGGAGGTTCTCATCCTCGACATCGTCCACATCGATGCGATGATGTTGGAAGCCTGCAAAGGTCTCTTCTTGTGGTTGCAGGCGTAATACCGAAAGTACGTGGGTAATGTTTGCTCTTTCCAATGCTGCCTTGTTTTTAAGGGAGAAAATACTACACGTCAAATCTGTATATCAGCAAGTGGTTCGATGTAAGAATATTTTTCTCTTCAATTTCTTGACTCGGGCTTTCAAGAGTATATTTGTTGCCCCGCGTTGTTAGGATTCTAGCCCAACGCAATGAAGGTTTGATACGGGTATTCGAGGGAGAAGGTAAGACCAACCCTCCAATATAAATATTCTGACCGGGAATACGATTCATAGCCATTGTGAATACCGCTTTGCGTAACACTAATGCACACAAGTATAATGATATGGTATTAGGTCAGATATGAAACGGAGGAGGTATGTCGGTGATAGTGGAATGTAAAGCGTTGACAATGATCCTCCTAGCCCAGGTTCAGATACTAGTATCAAGCCAAGGATTTGATGGCGGACATCATTGGCTGATGAGAGGAAGGGCCTACGAGAGACGGCACGGGACGGCAGCTAGGGTGTAGGGCAAGGGCAAGGGCAGGCTGCTGTTGGGGCCTGAGGCAATAAGGTTGGGGGCCCCGCATTACTAGCCTTGTACCCTGAATCTGAATGAATGAATGGATTTGATGAGATGGGTCGACTATTGCTTGTCCCAACTGGACGTTCGCGATATCCCGTGGACAGTGACACCATACTTCCTATGACTAACCATGCGACAAACCTCTCGAGCCCACCCTGGTTGACTATCTACGCAACTTCTACCCTATAGGTTCAGGGATGTACTCAGTAGCGCTGAGGTGGAACCAAAAACTCTGAAATCGGATTCTTGGATGTATGCATGTCCGTCTGTGCTGCTAGTCGTAAGTTGAAGGTCTTGGAAGGGCTGGATACAATCAAACCTCCGCATTTCTGCACCAAGGATTACCCTCATTCGTAAGTGCGGGACGGAGTCGGATAACCTCAAGCCCCTTCCCAATAATGATTGGTGTCGAGTAGACGCCAAGGTCCCAAATCCTCAGATAGTTTCAGATTTGCACTGTTTCAAACCATGTCCGCTGTGGTAAAAGTTCACGTCGATCGATTGGCCACATGTGATGAAGGAGTCTGTGCGGCTTTCATTCCACAGACGACAAATATGCTTCTACGCAGGCTGAGTCCCCGTACTAAGACTGTCTGGATTATAAATTTTGGCTTCTTAAGTTTTGGATGTGCGTATGTCGATTGCGTTTTCTGTCTCACTCTGAGCCGTGTACGGGGGTTACGAGAACTAAACCCTGACTCGACACTCACTTGCCCCCCTGAGATGCACATGACGCCTGGTCCAGGTTCGATCAATCAAATGCAAGACCGAAGAGAACAGTTGGAATCAAAGTAGATTAAGCTTGACCTCCTCAACCCTCATGCATCATGCAGAGTGAGCACTGTGCAATTTAAAATCGATTGGGTACGAAGGACGACTACTAGCTGAGGTCAGTTCAGCTAGCCATGCCTGAGTAGTCAATAGTTACTGGCTAACTAGCGCCTCGATTACTACCATGTCAGCAGGCCTGTGCACGGGACTTAGCCTGCAGCCTGTTAAGGCTTAAGGCTGACGGCGCTTTTGTATGGCAAGTAGTCTAACTTTACTCGGATGCTTGCGTTTTCTTACTCGCTTTTGAAATTTGACCCTTGTCCCTGCGAAGGGCTTCCGTACCACGGCGTAAATATAAGACAACATCTTCACTCATCCAGTCATAAGGGACGTGTGACTCGCACGACATCCGCTGACCGACTATATATAGTGCTTACGTGCGGGACCTGTTAACTAGCATTTCATCGCGAAGACTACAGGACCCTCCCCCTCTTTTCGATCAAGTCGCCGACCATGCTGCTGACTTGTGCACGACTGCCCAATCGTATCGGGTCGTCGATCAAGTATGGGATGATGGCAAAAACAGGCGTCGCATCGTATAGGCTTACAAGCGGCAAAGATTAGCAGTGCAAGTGAAATCCGCTGGATTGCCACAACCCAGTGGATGCATGCGTGTGTGTTGTTGTTGTCCAGGTGATGATTTTCAGTGGGCGCGTAAGTCTCAATAACGAGAGGAAGGCGAGGATCATAGAAGACATATCCATTTTCACCCCTCTCAGCTGTGGAGGGTAGGAGCTGAATAGACAAGATCGGAGTTGATCATCTTTTCTGATCGCCACTGTGACCCTATACAACAAAGTATAGAGTGTGTTGTGTTGAGGGCCGTCGGTAGTGGCAAAAAAAATTTCAATAGTGATAGCATTACTGAATAGAGTAGAACAATAATCTATTGGGGTCTGCAAGTTACCCTTGCCTTGAATCATTTTGCCCCCTCTTTGGCCTTTTTTTATTTATTCTATTTTTATTTATTTATTTAATATTTTTTTTTCTTGCTAGCAAAAAGCTGCAACGGGGATGAAGCTCCTAAGACAATTGTTGCGGCAGCTTCCTATTGCTTAATAGAAAGACCACATAAGGCGTCGAAAAGAGACCAGTGGAACGAAACAAGAATGGTACTCCATCTTCTACATTGCGCCTTTCTTTTGTATTGTTTCTTTTTACTTTTTCTTTAGCCTTTTTTTTTTTAAAAAAAAA